>NW_027360113.1:211646-225290 GCF_012295235.1 Primulina huaijiensis | reverse complement strand
TTTATTTTTCTCCCTAAATGAGAAGTATTTTAATTTGAGTTTGCAAATACTTGATTTCGTAAATGAGATACTCACAATATGTATTAAAATACTGGATATTCGAATAAGCAACGTAAGTTCACTAAATGTTGGTATTTTTGTGGAAGATACACTTGGATGACATATTCATCTCATTTAATAATTAAAAAAAAAACCAATTCTCAACTAAGCATGAAAATTTTAAAGTATTTAGTTTTACTTGAGAAGTACCTAATTTGAGTTTGTAAATACTTGATTTCGTAAATGAGATACTCACAATATGTATTAAAATACTAGATATTCGAATAGGCAACGTAAGTTCACCAAGTATTGATATTTCCATGGAATAAGTATTTGGATGGCATATTCATATCATTTAATATTTTTTCTGTAAAAGAAAAAACAAATTCTCAACTAAGCATAAAAATTTTAAAGTATTTGTTTTTATTTGAGAAGTACCTAATTTTAGATTGCAAATATTTAATTTGGTAGATGAGATACTCATAATATGTAATAGAATACTGGATATTCGAATATGCAACGTAAGCTTACTAAGTGTTTATCTTTCCTTGGAAGATGCATTTGGATGACATATTAATCTCATTTAATAATTTTTTTGTAAAAAAAAAAACAAAAAACAAATTCTCAACTAAGTATTGAAATTTTAAAATACTTATTTTTACTTGAAAAGTATCTAATGTGATACCTAAATTAATACAAATAAGGCCTAATACGAGTCCACAAATACTTGATTTTACCATTTAAATACTCAAATTCGATTATTTGATGGTGTCAAAATATATAATTTGAAGTCAATATTGAGTTGTCTTTGATGATGAGATCCGTGAAATAAAAATGTGATACCTAAATTGTTACAAGTACTATATAATTAGATTCCATTGATAATTGATTTTACCCTTAAAAACTCAAATTTGATAATAAGTATAATGAAAGAATATTGATGCATATAATGAATTATTACCAATAAATATTATGAAAGAATACTAATGAGGATGATATCAAATGAAGTATTGCATTGTCATTTAATGAATACCAATAAGTATTGTAAATAAATATTAATGATATTATAAATTAATACTCATAAGTATAAAGAAAAAAATACTAATAAGTATAATGAATAATTACCAATAAGTATTATGTCGAATAAGTATAATTGTCAAATAAATCATTCAATGAATATCAAAAAGTATTGTCAATTAATATTTATGAGTATTTTATAAATCGTTGATCCAAAAATGGATAGATATGCTTAAAGTGCAAACTTCAAGCTCATTTACGAACTATGTTCATAATGCATCTCACAATTAGTCCATGATGAATAATGAACTATGTTTATTTATTTAAATGATATGAATAAGTATCCTAATGAATTTTCCAGGAAAAGATTGCATATTCGAATATTCAGTATTTTAATGCATATTGTGAGTATCTCATTTACGAAATCAAGTATTTGCAAACTCAAATTACGTACTTCTCAAGTAAAACTAATTACTTTAAAATTTTCATACTTATTTGAGAATTTTTTTACCAAAAAGATATTAAATAAGATGAATATGTAATCCATGCTTAGTGATCGAGCAAAAATTTCATTGTAAAATTCTTAGTAAAAATTAATAATATTCAATCTCGAAATAATCACTAATTCAACTCAGTGAAGTAATTAAATATCTTTAATTATTTATCAATGGTGAATTGCATGTCGTTTTATTAAATCCCATAACTTTCGACCTACTGGAATATGACTATCGACGTGTATTCGACTTCATATTTCTCTGTAAATTGTAATTCCACGGATTATGCTATCGTTCCTATCACGGGCTATTCTCTCGAAGAACATTGTCCGGAAATCTTCAAATATTCGCTCTAAGCCTTTTTTCTATTTCAAAGCTTTGTAGCTGCTGAAAAATTATTGAACATGTCATCCAAATGCATCTTGGATCTAAACGCAAGCACTTGGTGAACTTATGTTACATATTCGAATATCCAGTATTTTAATACTCATTATTAGTATCTCATTTACCAAATCAAGTATTTTAAAACTGAAATTAGGTATTTCGCAAGTAAAACTAAGTACTTGAAAAAGTTCAATATTTAGTTGCAAATTTGTTTTTTTTTTAACAATTAAAAAAACTATTAAATGAAATGAACATGTCATCCAAATGTATCTTGGATGGAAATGCGAGCACTTGGTGAACTTACGTTGCATATTCGAATATCCAGTATTTTAATACTCATTTTGAGTATCTCATTTACCAAATCAAGTATTTTAAAATTGAAATTAGGTATTTCGCAAGTAAAACTAAGTAATTGAAAAAGTTCAATGTTTAGTTACGAATTTATTATTATTTTTTTTAACAATAAAAAAATAATTAAATGAAATGAACATGTCATCCAAATGCATCTTGGATGGAAATGCGAGCATTTGGTGAACTTACGTTGCATATTCGAATATCCAGTATTTTAATACCCATTTTGAGTATCTCATTTACCAAATCAAGTATTTTAAAATTGAAATTAGGAATTTCGCAAGTAAAACTAAGTATTTAAAAAAGTGTAATGCTTAGTTACGGATTTGTTTTTTTTAACAATGAAAAAATAATTAAATGAAATGAACATGTCATCCAAATGCATCTTGGATGGAAATGCGAGCACTTGGTGAATTTACGTTGTATATTCGAATATCCAGTATTTTAATACTCATTCTGTGTATATCATTTACCAAATCAAGTATTTTAAAATTGAAACTAGGTATTTCGCAAGTAAAATTAATTACTTGAAAAAATTGAATGATTAATTACAAATTTGTTTTTGTAACAATAAAAAAAAATAATTAAATGAAATAAACTTGTCATCCAAACGCATCTTGGATAGAAATGTGAGCATTTGGTGAACTTACGTTGCATATTCTAATATTCAGTATTTTAATACTCATTCTGAGTATTTCCTTGACCAAATCAAATATTTTAAAATTGAAATTAGGCATTTCGCAAGTAAAACTAAGCACTTCAAAAAGTTCAATGTTTAGTTGCGAATTTGTTTTTCTTTTAAAAATTTAAAAATATTTAAATGAATGTACATGTCATCTAAATGCATCTTGGATAGAAATACGAGCACTTGGTGAACTTACATTGCCTACTAGAATATCCATTTTTTTATTAACTTTTATGAGTATCTCAATTACCAAATCAAGTATTTAAAATTGAAATTAGATATTTCGCAAAGAAAAGTAAGTACTTCAAAATGTTCAATGCTTAGTTGCGAATTTTTTTTTAAAAAAATAAAAAAATAATTAAATAAAATGAACATGTAATCCAAATACATCTTGTATGGAATGCGAGCATTTGGTGAACTTACGTTGCATATTCGAATATCCAGTATTTTAATACCCATTCTGAGTATCTCATTTACCAAATCAAGTATTTTAAAATTGAAATTAGGTATTTCGCTAGTAAAACTAAGTACTTGAAAAAGTTCAATGCTTAGTTGCGAATTTGTTTTTTTAACAATAAAAAAAATAATTAAATGAAATGAACATGTCATCCAAATAGATCTTGGATGAAAATGTGAGCATTTGGTGAACTTGTGTTGCATATTCGAATATTCAGTATTTTAATACACATTCTGAGTATTTCATTTACTAAATCAAGTATTTTAAAATTGAAATTAAGTATTTCACAAGTAAAACTAAGTATTTCAAAAAGTTCTATTGAATGCGAAGTTGTTTTTTTTAATAAAATAATATTTAAATTCAATTTACATGTCATCCAAATGCATATGAGTGGAAAGAGAAGATAACCAACAAAAATAGGTATTTATATAATTTTTTATTAATTAAAAGGGTAAATAGGTAAAATTGCATGAAACATGTAGTAAAAACCAGGTTTGTCTTTTGTCAGGTATTAAAATACAAAAAAAAACTGTTGGGTACTGAACCTTAAATAAATCATAGACAGATGTATTTTTCTCCAATTCACCCTATATATAAATACAAAAAGAAAAAATTTTGACTTATATAAATGGGATGGGGGTGAATATAATTAAATATAAACTCATAAATACATACATATATCTCGTGGTTTAAATATTAATGTAGGTTATTTTCATAATTTTACACCTTAATCCCATATACTTTTCGTATTATTATTATAGACTTTGCATATTTTACAAGTTCACAAGGTGGCACATGATTCCACAAGCGGGATACAACGGGCAAAGTAAATTGATTTAATTTTTCTCGGAAAGTCAAATAATAGGCATTTTAATTGATCTTGTCAGGCTCCGAGCCCGGGCCCGCGCCTTGCGTGATTGCACAATGGATTCTTACAGCAACTATTTCGTATTCGCTTTTGCTTTACGAAAATGATTAACCCAAGTTGCTATATAATAAGTACATTGTAAGTCTATTATAAACTCATTTTATATTTTTAATTTTTAAGATGTTGGACAAGAGGTATTGCAGATCTTACATGCGATCTGGCAAAAAAAAATAGAGGAAACAAATTAATTCAAAAATCTTACGTACAAGAAATGAAAATTATATCTTGACGTTTAATTAACAAATAAAATAGAAGGCGGCAGACATGCTCGATCAACTTATTCTATAAATTTCTCCAACCGTTGACTTTTTTTACATGCTCCTCCATAATTTGCTATTGCGTGACATATAATTTTAAGTTATATTAATCTTTCTCAACTCTTGACATTGCAGCCTCCCACATCCTTTACCACACACATACACACATGAATTTTATATATATATATATATACACACAAATCCTCCTCCGTCTTCAACAAAAGAACTGTTCGAATATCTCCGAAAGGCGGAAGAGAGAAAAAGAAAAGAAAGCAAACCCTAATGGCTTCTTTTTCATACTCCTCAAAAACCCTAAACATCACCCCGTTTCAAGTAATTCTATTGTTTTTCTTTCTTGGATGTCTGTTGATCGATTCTTGTGTTGCGATTAGGACAAGAAGGGTATCGATGAAGGAGGACGATGCATTCGCGATGCGTTTGTCTACATATTCTCGACAAAAGCATACCATAGAGATTGATCGTTTGTTCTTCACTAAACTTCCTAAAGAAGTCCCTATTCCACCTTCGGCTCCATCCAAGACTCACAACTCTGCGCCTGAAAATCGATAGAGAGTTCCAAGTTAGCCTTTTTTTTTATTAATCAAATTGGACTTTGTTCGTGTTACTGTATTCATTTTTGGCCTTTATTTATATAGATTGAATTTTTCAAATATTTCTTTCTTTATATATAGTTGGTTATTATTTTGACTTTTTATTTAGTAAATGTAGTATCATTTAATGGATAGGGAATGTCATGTGTTACAAAGTTATAGATTCATTAATTTGTATAAATAAGATTTTACTATTTGATGATTTATTTTGTTGAAGTCCGATGATTTGTATGTATATATTTCATATTTCATATGTCAAAAGCTGTAAGTACAACAGACCCCAGGAAGAACCCAAATCTTTCGTGATTTGGAAATGAGATTAGCAATGTAAGATGAGTTAAGTTGATTCATTCATCGTTCAAACATAAAAAACTCTTATGAGACTGTATTATATCTCAATTTTGTGACACGGATTTTCCATTCGACCTCATTCGACTCATGAAAAAATATTAATTTTTTTGCGAAAAGTATTATTTTCTATTGCAAATATAGATCTGGTCTACCCGTATCACGAATGTAGAGACCGTCTACAAGAGACCAACTGTCGTTTAATTTTAGCAAAGATCCGAGTTCTAGTCTTTTTGTCTCATTTGAAAGCTCGTGAGCAGGATCACGACCTTTTTGTTACGGAGTATACAAATGTATATTTATAATTTACTAAATGCTAAATAATGAAAATATTCTTTTTATAATATAATGTACGGAACTTTTATTGTACTCGAATTTGAATCAGATCAACTATAAAACAAGCTCGATGAACGTCTAGAAAATTAATGTACCAAAGTCCAAAGACATGAATTTGAAAGATTTCAAAAAATCTGCTTCGTACGAAAAATTCGTCATGGTNAACTTCTTTTCTTTTTTCAGTCCTCGAAGCGAAGCGATGTAGTCGGCATTGCAAAAATAGGGTTGCAATCTATTTCGGAAAATTAGTAATTTATTAGATGGAATAAATTAAAATAAAAAAATATAAATAATAATAGAGTATTTTTAAGAAATAATGAAAATATTAGGTATATTGAAAGATACAAAAAGCAGGCAAAGTTTTTTTTGGGAAAAAAAAAAAGAATAGTATTTATTTATTTTATTATATATAAAAGTGAAGGACTTCTTTGGGGGTGCCAAAGAATCTTTCGGGAAGATAAATTAATTAGATTTATTAATGATAATAATATTTGAAAAATGAAAAAAACATAAAACTCCACTTTTTGGTAAGAATATATTTCAACCAAAAGGTTTTCCGTTTATTCACCCAGATAAATAAAAAGAGAGAGAGATTGAAAGAAAACATGCACAAGATGGGCCTACGCTTTCATCCCAGACCATATTTTTGTGGGCCAAGGCCCGTCCTCGTGGCCGTCATTGACAAGCCCCGAAAACCCTATATGTCCCAACCTACCCCAACAACATTGTTTGGGCCGACACTCTCCTGGCCCAATCCGTTTGTAATGTACGACTTCTTTCGAACCTCAAAATTACATTTTTTCGGACCTCAAAATTACATTTTTTTTCATTCAATCGAAGAGCTTGATTTGTTATCAATAATTTAGTTCGATACCTCAGAATAGCCGATCCAACCCGAGTCTGAGCCAAACAGTCCAAAAACTCGAGACCATTCACAAGATTGGGCTTGGCCCATATCTAATACAGTAAACGGGGCAAGGACTAATACCCCTCAGAGAACGCAAGCTGGTTATGCCTCGGGAAACACTTCACAAATTTAAAGTGCTCGGATAGCCGAGCCTTCATTATAACAACCCGAGCTGAACCAAGACACATATCGCGTTAATTATTGGTAAAGTCCTCCAAATATGGGATACGCGTACAAATATTTAGTGATACGGAAAGAATCTTGAATATATATACAATGATACATTCAAAACACGAGAATAAGGCATATCACAAATTTCTAATTATAAGGATATTTTTTTATTTGAATCTGACTCTTTATAACTCTATAAATATCATGTACATATTTTATTTTTACACATTCACTTATTATTATCACTCAACACTACTTTTGTTGTACCCTTAAGTTTTGTCCCAGTATTGGGTTAAGAGTTAGAGGGGCCACATTGAAAACATATCAGACACCCTCTAACTCTTGCTCGTCCGTGTAGATTCGTAATTAACCACTGTCCGACCCGTGCAACATCACATAGAAGACTTGGCTCATCAGACTGGACCATAGGTAAATTTATGATCGTATAATTTGTTGTTATTTATTGTTCTAGAACAGGAAAGGTCACTGACGTTGCAAAGTTCCAGGGCAAATCGGTGATTACTTTGTAGCGTTGTTCTTCGACATTATAGCGGCGCTTTAACTGTGGAACGGAACGGTAGCGGTCGGAACAGAACGTGAAAGTGCTAACTAGATGTACCATCTTCAGCAAGGCTCGCTTGAATCCTCCGATCAGAAAGTTGTATTTGTGTTTTTAATCCAAATTTTTATTCATCAAGTGCATTTGATGAAACTTCTCATTATTATTCTCGAATATTTAAGTTTTGGGTAGAATTCAGGTTGTTGTTGCATCAGGGGAATTGATTGGTAGTTGCCTCAATGTGAAATTGTGTTTTTTCTTCGTCAATTTTGCTACACAAAACTACCTAACATTTTGCTAAATAATGATGACATCCAACCACTACCATCAATGTGTTATATGCTAACTTTTGCCGACATTTCTCCCACTTACAGATTTTATTGAGAATCAAATAAATCTCCACACATCCTTTCAATCTTGAGATTACCTGCTGCTTAATTTTCTGCTAGGTCACTTTGAGGATCTACACTGTTTAAACTTATCTTATTTACTGGCTTGGTCAGAAAATCAGATACATGGTCCTTTGTACGAAATATTCTTCATATACACACTTACATCCTCTACTATTTCTCGCACAAAGTGAAATCAAACTTCGATGTGTTTTGTCCTAGAATGAAAGACTGGATTCTTTGCAATGTTCAAAACACTCTCACTATCACAAAACAAAAGAACATTCTCTTGTTTGTGTCCGATCTCTTTCAATAACATTTTAATTCATATTTCCTCCTTGCAAATTTAAGTAGTTGTCATATATTCTGCCTTCGTTGTAGATAATGCCACAACTATTTTCGGTTTTGAAACCCAATTTACTGCCCCCTGCAAATGTAAACATATATTTAATAGTAGATTTTTTCTTATCAAGATCACATTGCATAATCTGAATCGAGATAGCCCTTGAGTGTAAAATTTGATCTATCATTACATAATGCAGCATTAGAGGTACCCTTAATGTATCAAGGATCCTCTTAACCGTACTCTAATGCTCTCGTCCAAGATTCACCATATACGGGCTAAACTGCTCTCGCTGCTTGCGCAATGCCTATTCTTGTACAGATAACGACGGACATCAAACTTTCCACTGCTAATGCATATGGTACTCGAGACATCTTCCTCCTCTCCACTCCACTGCTAGGACACGTATCAGAAGATTACTTGAAGTTAACAGGAAGAGGGGTCGAAATTGGCTTACCATCTTGCATGTTGAAGCGTTGCAAAAGTTTTTTCAAATTAATTATTTTTCTGGGAAAGACAAATATTTATGTTACTTATGTCTCATTTAACTTCAATCCTTAGAATCTTTTTTGCTGGTCCTAAGTCTTTCATATAAAATTCCCAAGCCAATTGTGCATTCAATTCTTGGACCTGATCTTTTTTGGGGTCTGCTACCTACATATCGTCTACATACAACAACAAAATGATATAATCATTACCAGACCTCTTGATATTTGTACAAGGGTTTTCAATCAGTCTATTGTATCCAAGACTCGTGATATAAGAATCAAATATCTAACACAAATACCTCGATGTTTGTTTGAGACCGTACAGAGATTTGTTCAACCTGCAAACTAAGTTCTCTTTGTTTTTTTCTGCAAAACCTTCTGGTTAGAGCATATAAATTTCTTCTTCATGATCTCCATGAAGAAATGTCGTTTTCACATCTAGAACAACTAGACGTAGGTCAAACACCGAACACAATATCAACACTACTCTGACTATTGTAAGTCGAACCAAAGGAGAAAATATCTCATTAAAGTCAATGTCTTCTTTCTGAGCATACCATTTTATCACCAATGTAGCACAATACCGCTCCACTTGGTTATACCATCACGCTTGATATTATTAACTCATCTATTACCAATGACTTTCCTCCCTTGTGGTAATGTAACACGATCTTAAATTTTATTTATGTCTAATGCCTCCAATTCTTCCATCGTTGTTTTCATTCACAAGGATATATCCGAGCTTTGAGTAGCATCATGGAAACTCGATGGCTCACCATCCTCTGTTAATACACAATATGCAATATTGCTTTTAGTGACATAATCTAAAAGCCATCCTTGTGGTCTTCTGTCTCGAGTTGACTTCTTTATATTGAAAATCTCAGACTCAACATATTCTTCTTCCTCGTGCTCCAGTACCGCTTCACCATAAATTTGATCTTTGTCTATCTTATTTTCCATATGAAATATAGAAGTTTCTGAATTCAGTGTGCATTTTTATCTCTTTACTTTATCTTCATCGAAGATAACATCCATGATGATGACAAGCTTGTGGACAATAGGATCTCACAAGTGAAACCCCTTTACTCCATCAGCATAACCCAAGAAGATACATTTTCTAGATTTCGAATCCAACTTCATTCTTTCTTGCTTATTGTACAGAACGTACCCAGAACTTCCAAATGCATGCAAATGAAAATAATCAGCCGGCTTCTCACTCCACATCTCCATCGAATTCTTCAGATCAATCGCTACTGAGGGAGAATGATTGATAATATAACAAGTAGTTTTGACTTCTTCCGTCCAAAATGATTGGGGTAGACCCTGAAGGAGAAAGATTTTCATATAAATTTATAAATGTTTTAATATAATTTAGTATATTTGTACTTTAGATTTTTTTGTATATTTTGTAAATTTTTTCATAAAATTATATGGATTGTGTACCTTTAATTATAAATTTTTTTTATTGATTTATTTGACCTAATAATTATTTGACATCGATAAAATCTTCCGTTTGAAATAAATTTTTTACTTATTAATGTAAATAACTTAGCTTATATAAAATTAAAATCATTTAATTTTTATATGTATATGTGTATATATTTGAAAATTTTTAAAAATGTGTCACTATATTAAATTTTAACTTTATGTTTGATTTGATAATATTATTTATCATTGTTTAAATATATTTTTTTGATAACTATACGATAGTTTGAAAATTGATTGAAAATATTAAAAAAATCACTATTTAGTAAAATATTAATAAAATAATTTTTATTTTATTAAAAAAATTATTTATTATTAAAATTTTTTGATTTTCTTATGTGTATTGTAATAATTCTATTAAAAAAATTGCAATTAAAATTTTAAATCTCTATAATTTCAATAATAAAATTTATAAA
Organism: Primulina huaijiensis; assembly: GCF_012295235.1. NCBI lineage: Eukaryota > Viridiplantae > Streptophyta > Magnoliopsida > Lamiales > Gesneriaceae > Primulina > Primulina huaijiensis. Next base: position 214,625 of record NW_027360113.1, on the reverse strand, counting down.
ATAAAGAGAATAAAATGTAATTTTTTAGATAAAAAATCAAACAAATTATGTTAGAATATTTCTTTTAAATTTTGATGATTAACAAATTACATCATTAAGATGTTTCGGAATTCAGCCGCTAATCTTTTGTGTTAACATGTTTTCTGACGATATATCAAGTTAGACCCTCAACGAATATTGCCAACTCAAGCTACAAAAAATCATATGTCTTTTGACCGGACCATATCATAATTGGAGTATACAAGTATAACTGTTAAACTCCAACTGTACTACAGCCTCTCATATATGAGCAAATTGAGGTGGACACGTTGAACTCAAGCCGTTTTTGTTAAAGTATTATGACACAGTATCCTATTAACTCTAAATGACATAATGTTTTTCCAACATGTCCAAAGTCAATCATCTTTTCAGAGGATATAAGAGATAAAGCCAGAAAAGGCAAAGGGTATTTAGTGACATTTTATTACGGTGTACGATATTGATAGTGACAATGACATTTTGTCGAAAACAAGTACAAATGATTGTAGAAAAGTAGTATCCGATACCTCTGGAGCTTTTCAACAATAAATATGCAGAATCAAGACCGAAGATGAAGAACACCAACTACTACAAATTTACATCTATCAAGTTTACATTATTCCAAGTTATTTAAGCACATTAAAGTGATCATACTTCAAGTTGCTTACATAGCACATGTTTATTAGAATCAATCAAATCTTCCAAGGTCACTTTGTTTACCTAACCAATTCAAACAGTTCAAGCTAATAGTTGGTTATTTTGTTTTTGTTTGGTGAATCAAGAGTTCTTAAATAACCAAAAATTGTAAAGTGATCATTAAAAGTTTCAACTTAGATGGTGATAAATCCTTGTTGAAGTGAATTGTTAATTACAAGAAGTAAAACCAAAGTATGAGATTCTTTATTAAGTTGAAGAAGAGGTGACATATAAATATTTATATCTGAAAATTTAAAAATATGTATTCTTTACATTACACACTTTACATTCTTTTCTGTTTGCATATCTACTAATTCCTTGTTAATTGTTGCTTTCATTAAAATATATTACTCATCACTAGTCAAACAAAACCGTTTCCGCACTTATTTATCTTCCAGTTGTTCAATAAAGCTAGTCGTTCAAGAATTCATCTTAACATCCTAAAAACTGTTAAGGACAACTCAAATTTTGCAAAATATTTTAAAAGAGTTTACTCACTCACTATAAACTGTAATCTGATTCAAAAAAATTATTTTGGCAATTATATTATAAAATTTATTAATAAATTATAACTTAAAAATATTAATTTTTTTAATCATGTTTGTTGCATCACTATTCATTTATTTAAGAATTAAGTGATATTATAGTTTTTTGAATCATCTTTTATTTTTTTATATTACAATCATCGGTATATATATATCATAAATTAAAAAAAAATCAGAAAATCAATTTCAAAATTAAAAAATTCCGACGACAATAATAATTTTGGTTTTGGTTTCAAATTATTGTAAATGACGAGCAATTGACAAAAAAAAAGTGAAAAATCTCTAGAGGAAAAGAGAGAATGTATATGAAAAAACATTTTGAAGAGGAGAGAGAGGGTTAGAAAGATTTAAAGATCCATCAAAATTTTTGGGTAGAACTAAATACAAATTCGACATTTTATAGGTATACTTTAAGCTTTAATATTTGAATGTTAATGAATTTCATGGAGTTATTAAAAGTCTACTTACATTTTGAATAGCTCTAGATTTTTGTAACATTTTTAAAAGTCAAATGTTGAATACCGCTTGACTTTTTAAAATTATATAAAATTTTATTTTAAATATCGCTAAATTTATATAAAGTAATTAAAATTTTATTGAAAATAAACCCCACTTTATGGTGTTTTTTTTCATATATATATAAACCCCACTATAAGTGGCTTCATGGAAAATTTATTTTGTATAATTTAATTAAGGAGTCGGGATTCGTTACCAATAAATTTTAGAATCACAAGTATGTTACGAAATTTCAATAACTAAATAATTATATTTTAAATTAAAAGAATAATCCAAAAAAATAATATATTTTATTATTTTTTTGTCACTAACTATTATTTAATTTTTTTTTAAATGGAAAAATAGCTATTCATAAATATTAGATTTTAAACAAAATTCATAAAACCGACTTTAATACATAACATGTTAATAAAAATTCAAAATTCAAAATTTAAATCAAATTTGGAGAATATTTCGTTTCATGCGAAACAATAAAATCCCAATGCAAATCTCTTTGCTGGCAAGCTTGACTACAAATAAATATATTGTTGAATATTTCAATAAAAATCTTATTAAATTCGACCAGAAAAGGTTTATCCATTGTTGATTAAAAATAAAATTTGAGTTTATTTTTTAGGAATACAATAATTAGATAATAATTTAATTAAATTTTTTTTAGGGGGAGGGTGGGTAACATGTAAAAGCGACGAAACATAAGGGGGCGTGCAATGGGACTTTGTTTTTTCGCATAAAAAGAATAAAAAACTTTAGAAAATGAAGTTTTGTATTTTGTAATTTTGTATTGGGTTTTGTCAAAGAAAATAAGACTTGACTAGCATACTGTGACATATTTGTCGCGGCTGTGCCCAACACCACCTGATAAATTCTCTGCATTTTATTATTATTATTTTTAACCAAATACTAATATTTCAATTCAAAAGAGTCGGGTCGAGTTGATCATTAGAATTATTCAAAAATTTTCTAACTCGAACTCAACCTGAACTTGGATCAATCCGATCAACTTGATTTTGGAATTTTTTAAAGAAAATTAAATAAAATTAAAAAAAACTAATTTAAACACATATTAACAAAATCTCTTTCGTATATCTATTACTATTATTAAGAATCTCCCTAATAGAGACAAAATAGTGTCTTGGTCTTTTTTTTATCTTTCAATTNAGGCATGTAGCATGTACAGTTTCCTTAAAACAGATTCGCCCTCTCA
>NW_027360113.1:209293-211557 GCF_012295235.1 Primulina huaijiensis | reverse complement strand
CTGTACATGCTACAGGCCTCGGTTTGGTTTTGTTTTCTTTTACATAATAGTCATACTGTAAACATCACACTTGTTTCGGTTATTACTTTATCTCTACAAGTTTGTTTTTACGCTACTGGTTTTAGCAATTTTTCTAACAATCTTAAAACAGATTACTCATTACGTGTTGTTTCAGATATGGCTACTGAAACCAGTGTGCAAAGGGAAACTGGTCATGTTGTCCCTCCTCAAGTTGTCCCTCATGGTACTNTAATTTGTCAAATTTCACTTTAGTCTCTCGATAATTATAAAAAAAATATACACACGCACCGCGTGTGCAAAGTAACTAGTATGATTTAAATTCGAGAATCTAATTGTAGAAAAATAAAGTATATCTACTAAATCAAATAAACAATTGTTTAAAAAATAAAAAATGTTCAAAATAAATATTAAATTATGAAAATTTATGATCTCAACCCGATCATTTTTTTCGGGTCAGATATATTGTCCAACATGATCTGACCCGAACCCGAAAATCCCAAACCCAAACTTANTTGCGAAAAGAAAACGGCTAAAGAACTGTGGGAATCTCTTGACAGAAAATACAAAACCGAGGATGCCGGGGCCAAGAAATTTCTTGTTGGTCGTTTTTTGGACTTTAAAATGGTGGATTCAAAGCCGGTTATCAGCAAAGTTCAAGAACTCCAAGTGATTCTTCACGAGATTCACGGTGAGGGGATGACTTTGAGCGAATCATTCCAAGTGGCCGCTATTGTTGAGAAGCTACCACCAGCTTGGAAGGATTTCAAAAATTACTTGAAGCACAAGCGAAAGGCAATGAATGTTGAAGAGCTCATTGTTCGACTTCGTATCGAGGAAGACAATAAGAGCTCGGAAAGACGATTGTTTTCTCCTATTGCTGCTAAGGCAAATGTTGTCGAGCATGGTCAAAGCTCGAAAAAGAGAACATTTTCCTCTTCCAACAAAAGGTTGAACATGGGACCCAAGGGAGGCATTTCGAAGAAAAAGTTCTCCGAAAAATGCTACAATTGTGATGGTATGGGTCACAAGGCATCTGAGTGTAAGAAGCCGAAGAGAAACCGAGAGGCGAATGTGGTTGAGAACATTGCTCATGAGGTTTCGAACATGAATCTCTGTGCTGTAATATCAGAGGTTGATCTGGTGGGTTCTAATCCAAGGGAGTGGTGGATCGACACTGGTGCCACTCGCCATGTTTGCTCCGACAAGGAGATGTTTGCTACTCTTGAGGAATCTATGAATGGGGAAAAGTTATTCATGGGAAATTCCGCCACTTCGGAGATCAAGGGTGAAGGGAAAGTTATCCTAAAGATGACATCTGGAAAAGAACTGACTTTGAACAATGTGCTGTTTGTGCCTGACATCCGCAAGAACTTGGTGTCAGGGTCGCTTCTTAACAAGCATGGTTTCCGCATTGTATTCGAGTCAGATAAGGTGGTTTTGTCGAAAAGTGGAATGTTTGTTGGCAAAGGGTATGTTTGTAATGGTTTATTCAAACTCAATGTGATGGCTATTAAGCCTATGATGAATAAAGTTAATGCATTTGCTTACTTGCTTGAGTCTTCTTGTTTATGGCATGGTAGACTTGGACACGTTAATTATGATACAATTCGTAGACTAATTAACATGAAAAGCATTCTTGCATTCCAAATTGATAAACAACACAAATGTGAAACCTGTGTTGAGGCAAAACTAAAGAGATCATCTTTTCGAACTATTGAAAGAAATAGTGAACCACTTGATATAATTCACAGTGATGTATGTGATTAAAAGGCGTACAAACTCGTGGTGGAAATAAATATTTCATTACTTTCGTTGACGATAGCACAAAATTTTGTTATGTGTATCTCCTCAAAAGTAAGGATGAAGCTATTGACAAATTTGTCCAATATAAGAGTGAAGTTGAAAATCAACTTAGCAATAAAATTAAGGTGCTAAGAAGTGATCGTGGAGGTGAATATGAATCACCATTTGCTGAGTTTTGTGCTCAACATGGTATCAAACACGAAAGAACTGCACCTTATTCTCCTCAGCAAAATGGCATTGCAGAGAGAAAGAATCGCACCCTGAAAGAAATGATGAATGCGTTGTTATTAAGTTCTGGTTTACCACAGAACATGTGGGGAGAAGCTGTTTTAACAGCAAATTACCTTTTAAATAAGGTGCCCCGAAAGAAGCAAGATAAAAGTCCATATGAGTTATGGAAAGGTAGAAGTCCTTCCTACCAATACTTGCGAGTGTGGGGG
>NW_027360113.1:198035-208734 GCF_012295235.1 Primulina huaijiensis | reverse complement strand
TTTTTTTTTATAATGGAGAGTGATTTTATTCTCAGCTTCTAGCCCCTTTTGTCAGCCATGGCAGAGAGAAATCTGACAAAAGATGTTGAGCAGCCCCACCAACCTGAATTAAAATGAAGAAAAATATATAAAAATTTCAAAGAACACAAACAACAAAGCCGTAGGAAAGAGATGGATGCAAATATTTTGATGCAAAAATGGGGTAGAGTGGAATCTGAAGGGGACAAGGATTTATCGTGAAATCTTTAATTCAATGGTAGGGGCTGATACAGAGAACAAGAAGCGGAGTGGGGTAGCCAAAAACAGGGAGAAAGATTGGCCTTGACTGATCTAAAGACACTACATTGGAAACTGATAAAGAAATATCCTTTATTGCATTGTGCACCTTCACTTGTCTGAAATCTGCAGTTTAGTCCTTTTCCCTATGTAATTATCTTCTTTTTCAAAAAACTGGGTTATGTTGAAAAATAACATAATTATACTGTGTTTGGCTATAAATAAATTTTATATCTTTTGGGAGGTTACAAGCTATTAAATTTTATGTTATTTATAAGTTTTTAAAATTTTAAAATGTTGATATATTTGTTACTATGGAATATTTTTATTAACATATCATAATTATTAAAATTTACGCGACCAAAAAAAATAGCACAAATAATTTCTTTTGGAAAGAATTTTCTTTTCGGAGTATATATTTGAAAGTACAGTACAGATAACACAAAATGAAATATAAATATTAATTCTATATAAAAAAATTTCAAAAAAGAGGATCAAATATTTTTCTTGAACAGCTTATAAAATGTCAAGTGATTATTAGGGGTGAGCATTCGGTCGGTTCGGTTACCGACCGAACTGAATTAGTAATAATCGAATCGAATCGAAATATTTAGCTATAACTGAACCAAACGAATTAATTTTCATAACCGATGAAAATCGAATCGAATTGAAATCGGTTAACTTGGTCGGTGACCGAATTAACCAATTAGTTTTTAAAAAAATTTGTGATTTAAATTTATTTATATATGTAATTTTTCTTGAATACTAAAGTCTACACAAATGCATAAAAACATAAATCAAGAGTGGAGAATATAGAAGTGAAAAGGAGAAATTCGGTTAGATAAGTGAGAACGAGATCATAGATTAGAATTAGGGTTGATTTTAAAATAAAAAATTAAAAAATATATAAAAATTGATTTAAAAAAATAAAAATTTATTAAATAATAGTATTTATTATATCGATTAATTCAGTTAACCGATTTCAAAATTTTGAAAACCGTAACCGAACCGAATTAACCTATATAACCGAATTTTTTTAAATTGAAAAACCGAATTTCCGAAATAACCGAACCGAATTTCCAAATTGACTCGATTCGATCGATTAATTCGGTATAACCGAAATCTTGCTACCCCAGTGATTATTCTGACATCTTACAAGTTGAACCCAATAGCCAATGTAGTGTGATTAAGTAAAGCATTGTTTGGGGAATATGAAAATAAGAGGAGCCCCACACTAAAATGGTGCGGTTTGTCCCCACAAGTTAGGACCACCTCCCAAACAATGCCTAAAGTAATTTCCAATTCATCCACCATAATTATTAGTGGCACGCATATTGATGAGTAGCCACCCTTTTAATTTGGGTTAAAATAATTGGCCTCAAAGCGCCCTTTTTCTTGTAGACTGTTTAATGTTTGTGTGCTGCTATAGGGATTGCAGTCGAGTTTGACAACACGAAGATTTTTTATTTAATTCTTCGGGAAATTGGACTTTAACTCCCCAGTCGTCGTTTTTTTTTGTGTTCAGTCTTTGGGTACTTTTTTAGTACCACATTTTCACATGAAGTGTACCACATTTCCACATGAAGTGTACCACAATTTGTATGACATAGTACCACAATTTTGTGGATAGGGAGTGAACCCAAATAAATGTTTTGGTTGGAGATTTTTCACCAACTTCCCCTTAATTCTTACCATTTTTTTTTTGAAATTTATTTAAGATAGGCCGCCAAAATAATTATATTAGGTAACCTTTTAAAATCATTAGTGAAATAAAACTCAAATCAGTTTTTTTTCCCTATGTATTTTTTTTCTAAACGTTTATTTTTATACAACAAAATAACGGTACAAAGAAAGCCTTATGAGAGGAAGACTGGGCCAAGACCTCCACAAGAAAGCTACACAATCACAACTTAAAACATAAATAACAACGTACTACAACAGGGTAAACCCTAAGGACGTGTTCGGTGTATAGGATAGATGGAAACTTGCAGTCGCTATTATTTGATGTGTTAGGTAAATTTGGAACTAACGTAATAAATTGCAAATCATGTCAGGCATGTGAAATATTTTGAACAAGTCAAGCTCACCCGAAAAAAAATTGATAAGGAGAATTAATTTTTAATCATTGGTCAAGCGTTCATTTACTTTATTGACTTGAACACTTCATTTGATACATCAATACCTAGACATTTGATCATATGTTACGTGTTTTTTTAAATATCTTTTCATATAATAAATACACATATATTTAAAGAATTTTTTGTTTAATTTAATTTATTTGCAAAGTTTTTTTTCGATAGAGCTTATCTTAATTTTTTTTAAATATTTTTTTGTTGTCTTAAATATAAAAGTATTTNAAATAATTTTGATATTTTGATAAAATAAATAAATATTTTTTGGACACTCTTATCTCCAATATTAATAAATAGTATATTATCAAATTCTAAATTTTACAAACACTCTTATAAGATTATTTTTAATATTTTATTAAAAAATTAGTATTAGAATTACTTATTTATCAAACAATACATTATAAAATAACTTCTATTTTCAATTTTATTTCGAAAACTACTCACTTCTGATTTTTTTCTCACTAACTCACAATCAATATATTTAATCATTTTTCATATATATATATATCTATATATCTATATAGCGTGACAGAATGTGCAATAGCCAAAACGTAGAGTCAAAAGCAAAGATTTTGCTTCAAATTGCATTGAGCCAATAAAACTATATTTAGTCTACAAACGCAATGATCACCTAGTTTTAATTGTTGAATTTTAGACAACAAAGGTAGATCCTTAATTTTAAGACAGCAAGATTTTGTCCCACCAGCCACTTACCACCCCCCCCCCCCCTTCTCCATTTCCATTCCACCACATGTATTATGTGTAATAATCAAATATATTCATTGAATTTTTTGGACACCATAACATACCAAAGTCTTATGGACCAACTAATCATCATCTGCATCCAACAACTAGAGATCAAATTAAGGTTAGTTTAGATACCTAAAAAACAATATTTAATTGCATGTTGGGATTAATTAACTTCCAATCAAAATCTTTATCTAATTTCAGCTTAATAAACTTTAGAACAACCCACATGATCATTAACTAGTCATTAAAGACCTATGCATTAGGTGGAGAAAATTAGTAGTTTACTCAGCGGGCTCATTGATTTCGATTACATACGATCCTATACGATGTATCAAAAAGTGAATTTTGAAGTAGAACTCGAAGTTTTAATAAACACTACATTTAAGTGTTTCTATTCGAAAATCGAAGTTACACATCGTGGGTAGACCGATTGTATTATGTGATGACACAAAATCAATTATATTGATATGTTCATGTGTGATTTACATGAAGAAATCTATTGTGTTTTCTCCAGACAATCAATGTACTTAAACCAAATACACATCTCTTAGTTATATGACAAACCTTTTGGAATTGGAAAATTAGTATTGACAGACAAGAATAACTGAGTATACCAATGGATCCAATAAGACAACATAAGACAAAGGCCGTGAACTAAAATTTGTTGGGCCAGATAATGTTCTGAAATATCAAATATTGTAACAAATGTAGCTTTGAAATTTAGCCTTCATGTTTGTAAACAATTTGGGCTAGAGAACTTGTGTCAAGAATAATAATTTGAGGTAGGAGATTTCTAGAAATAAGAAAAACTTGAAGGACTCGTTGTGAGACAGATCTCTTATTTGATTCATTCATGAAAAAATATTACTTTCTATGTTAAGAGTATTACTTTTTATTGTGAATATCGATAGGGTTTACCCGTCTTACAGATAAAGATTCGTGAGACCGTCTCACAAGATACCTACTCTTTAACAAATAGATTAAGAAAATGAGATTCTCGTCCACCCTCAAATAATACATTTTCGGAAGGATCCAAAATTTTGTGCAAGATAACAATTAATTATATAAAGACTAATCTTAAATTTTTTATCAATCGATGCGACAATAGAACATTTGGGTACAACATGAACAAAAATTGTTTTTGGTGAAATGATCTCATTAATTAATTTTATGAGACAAATTTCTTATTTAAGTCACTCATAAAAAAATATTTTTTTATATCAAAAATATTATTTATTATTCTAAATATCGAAGAGTTAATTTGTCTCTATTGCAGAAAATGAAACCAAGGATAATATGATTGAATTCCAAGTGGCCGCCCGGAAGAGCTAAGGTGCCGAAACCAACGGCTGTGCGCCGGCGGCCTGAGGAGCACTCTGGTGCCCTTCAACAGAAATACCCCAACACCAACTTCTTGCTTCGGTGGCGATGACATCATCTTCGGTTTCGTTGATCTTGTGTGTGTAAAGTATAATTGTCTTGTGTATCTGTGAGCAGTGTTAGATGGGAGTGTGCCGCATAATAATTTATAATTCTATTATATTATCTAATTATTAGATAAAAAAATTGAATACAATACTTGAAAAATAACAATTTTAGTTATACACGTCTCTTTATTATTTTAGTAATTTATATCAATAAATTTTAGTTTTAGTTCGTTATTTTTTTTGTTATGGTGCTGTAAATCTTCAATGTGGTACCAGCATTACGTTGATGTGTATAATGCAGAAAATATGTCTAAAATTTTTAAAAAATTGAAAAATATGAAATTAATAGAGATTTGTCATGACCAAAATTGCAATTCCAATTATAACATAATATTATACTTTAAAATTTAATTGTAGTAATTTAGTCTTTTTTGAAGTAAACAAATCAAGCTAAGAGATAATTTGGGAATGAAGGATGTATATCAAGAAATGATAGCAATTATTTAGTTACCGAGTATAACTAGATCTATATGATTTTATATAAATATCTTATACTTTTATAAAATTTAAATATTAATTAAATAATTTTGAATGGAATTTAATTTTAAATTATCATATATAAACTTTAAATCTGACCTTTGTCGGATTGGCTTTAGTCCAAAATATTGCATACTAACAATTACTGGTCGAAGTTTAAAATTTAGAAAACGTTATGTTTCAGGCGAAGCTTAGTCAAAAAATATTGCCATTTTGTAATTTATATTTGACTCTATATAATTTGTTTAATTTTTTATATCAGTCTGTGATAGGATCGATTGAGGGATAATCGTTGAACTACAATAGCTCAGTCCTTGAGATATTGAACATCGATTAATTAAATCGAGTTTGATTTTTAAACCAAGCGGAATACACTAAAAATAATTTTTCGTAGAAACTTATTAAACATTTTGTAAAATATTTAAAGATATAAGAGTTGAATGAGTAAAAATATTTTGGTTGAATCATTTTATCAAAAATTTGGTATAAAATATTTTAGGTATTTGAAGAACACATAAAATATTTCTATAATGCATCTTAAAAATAACAAAAATAATTAAATGAAATAAATAAATATGCACGAATTTGTTTATGGATGTTCGGAGATTAACAACTTCTACGTCACCCATTTTTTTCCCTTGGGAAGGATCCACTTTAAGACTTTGATTTCTACAACTCCTTGTAAAAGCTCATTTAAATATAGGACTCATCTCTTGTCAAATTGAAACTCTGATGACACTATCGATTGTAGGCAGTGACATCACAATCCACATAATGTTTAATATCTCTTATGTCAAGAATACAAACACAATTTTTAATGTTTTTATGTGAAGACTCACCCAACTAAACTTTGAATCTCAACTTTTATGTGTATGTGTGAGGATTTAATTCATTATTGTGTGTGCATCTCTCAAATGTATCCTTCCACATTGGGCTTGCTCTCATTCTAGCTAAATTTCTTCATGTAGGCTGCCTATGTTTTGAATCTCCTTCCAAAGCTTGCATTTGATCTTCAAGATGTATTTATAGGCTCCAAGAATGATATATATGTCAGACACAAGAATATGATCATTTAGAAAGTTTCTGTACTGTTTCTGATATTGGAATGGTCATTTATGACTTGCTGGACATTTTTCCCAAGCCTGAATGATTCTGATGTTTTTTTTTTTTCTAGTTTTGATCGTCTGCTCAACTGAACTTTCTCAACTGATCATTCAGTTTTGTTCATCTGCTCAACTGGTCATTCAATTTTGCTCCTCTACTCAACTCAACTCAACTCAACTCAACCTGCTAAACTGGTCGTTCAGTTTGGCTCTTTTGCTAAACTGAATCAAACTGATGAGGTTGTTGATTTCAGCCTTCACATAACTTGTATCTTTATCGTCATTTATCAGTATCTTATACCCTGATTCATACTTTGGCTGGTGAATGTGATTTATAGATCATTGGCTTAGCTTCGTAATGCATATTGAATTGTTTCATTTGTATTATGATTTGATTGTGAGAAGTTTGACATGACCGTGGGATTTTTCGATTTTTTTATTTGATTTTTAGTATTTTGATTTTTTTTTTTTTTTGCGTTTTGGGTTTAAAAAAAAAAAAAAAAATCAAAAAGATTGTGACTTTGTTAGTTCCAAGCACCTATTTCTTTTGTTATCTTTTTCTTCGGAATCCTGATTGCCTCCGATGCGAAAAAAAAAAAATTATGTTTTCCTTGCGTGCAAATTGTTTTTGCATTCTCAATTTTGCATTATGAATAAGTTGCTGTTGAGGATAGTTAGAGAGAACAAGTGTGTGGGATTTAACACAATTGCTATATTTTTTCTTGGTGAGCTTGGAGCCTATGAGCAATCATGATATCATGCTCCATTTTCTTTGATTGTGTGTTNTTTTTGGGTCTAAATTTTTGCTAAACAACCCACTAATATTTAATTAACCCTAATTCTTAAATATAAAATACTAGATAATATTTTATCTAGATTTTCCCTCCTTGCAATTTTTTTGGCAGCTGCAACATCATCATAAGGCGTGGCTACGCCTTGTTCCAGGACCTCTTCTGGTTTGGCCATTCTCTTTCAAACTCTATCTTGGAAACTTCAAATGTGATAAACATCACCTTTTTAGCTCAAATTTGCTTCTAGAACGTAAAAGTTCCTCCTACAATAAAATTACATAAAAATGTGTCAATTAAACATATCGGAGGATGAAATAATGAGAAATATGAAAATAAAAATACTAACTATTATGAGCCTATCAAAATCTCCCACACCTAAACGATGCTTGTCCTCAAGCATAAAATAGATCAACTCATTATCTCAATTTTTCGTCCTCCTTCCGCTTCCTCTACTTATCCAAAACATTTTTCATGCAAGAAGACATTTTTATTTCAGAGCACCTCACAAAATAACATCATGAACACTTACTGCAATCAGAATGTGTAGAAATTAAAATGCATGGGATTTAACAACTCCTCACAAGATTCGCTCATTCCGCTCATTAGTGTCTAGGATATATATATCAACAAACTCTCATGTCAAATGCATTGAAAATTTTTACCATAGGCTTGCAAATATATCACATCCTTCCACTAAATGAATGAATTAAAATACACAAACAAGAAGGGCTATAAATGGGTTGTAACGTGGCTAGGGGTAAGGTAGGATAAAAGGAAACAATGAGCTATGGAATTGGAGAAACCATATGCACTTTTCACAAAAACAATTTGCATCTAAAAACTCTTATATCTCATTATAACAATCAAGAGCATTTTTTTTTTATTTGTTTGCTCTTCTTTTCTTTGTCACTTCGTCTACTTCTTTTTTTTCTATTTTTTGTTTTGTTTTGTTTTTTTTTTTTTTGTAGACGGTGACTATAAGGATTCGAGATTGACTAAATCCCAACAATTCACACTATTTTGGATTGAGTGATGCTATTTGTGAAAAGTTTACATGATTCTCCAATTCAAGGTTCAAAAAAGGGGATAACCAACAAAAAAGATTTTTCACGGCTTGTAATGTGGTTATTTTTATTCAAAGAAAAAGGCTGAGGCTCAAAATTGGTTCACTAGGGGTCTATGAATCAGGGTAGGCTCAAAGAACGGCTCAGATGATGCGAAAGAAAATGGTTTGAACCTAATGCCCTTATCATTTTGTCTATGTACCTACTCCACCACAAAGTGTTGACAAAGACATGTATAACAATGCAAGTTCTAGAAAAATTAACAATGCAATGACAACACACAATCAAAGAAAATGGAGCATGATATCATGATTGCTCATAGGCTCAAAGCTCACCAAGAAAAAATATAGCAATTGTGTTAAATCCCACACACTTGTCCTCTCTAACTATCATCAAGAGCAACTTATTCATAATGCAAAAGTGAGAATGCAAAAACAATTTGCACGCAAAGAAAACATAAATTTTTTTTTTTCCGCATCGGAGGCAATCAGGATTCCGAAGAAAAAGATAACAAATGAACTAGGTGCTTGGAACTAACAACGTCACAATCTTTTTGATTTTTTTTTTTTTAAAACCCAAAATGCAAAAAAAATCAAAATACTAAAAATCAAATAAAAAAATCGAAAAATCCCACGGTCATGTCAAACTTCTCACAATCAAATCAAAAAACTCCCACACCTAAACTTGGCATTGTCCCCAATGACAAAAAATAGATGCTCAACTAAAACGATAAAATAGTAGGAAAAGTTAGAGAACTCCCCTGAAAAATGTTGGGCATCGTAGAGCAAGGCGTCCTATTGTTGTGGCGGAGGGAATGGTGGGTCGAATCCCATGTGTTTGTAAAACGCCAGCTGATTTTGTTCCATACGGTGCAAACGCTGGGTGATCTCATCAAGCTCCACGTCAAAACGTCGGCGAGGAGGTGCGGACGTAGTGGGTGGAGGCTCACGTGAATCCAAAGGCTCCATAGAACAAGCGACATGAAGGTTATTATTATTGAGATCAATCAAATTCAAATTAACAGCAAGGATAGTGATTAAAGACCCAAGAATCAGATTACGTTTATGCGCGACCACACCAACAAATTGTGAAACTAACCAGTAGCCGAGGTTCACTTTAATTCGGTTTTGCATACACCACAGGAAAAAGAACTCGGCTTTCGTCAACACACCCGCAGAATTCTTACGACCCGAAAAAGTAAAAGCCAAGAACCTATGAATATATTTCCATACCGGATTATGGAGATGATAATCTTTGGATTTACTGGGGTCGTAGTCGTTCTGTGTGGAACAAGCCCGATAGAAAACAATGGGATTAAATTGATCGTGAAAATCACATGCACTAGTCAAATATTCATCAGTGTGGGCAAAGTCCTCGGTGATAAAACCGAAAGCAAGATTAAGTTCAGTAATCGAAAATTGAAAAGTGCGACCCATCAATCGAAATCGGACTACCCCTGGGCTGGAAAGCGTGAAATTGTCAGGCTTTGTGAATTCGAACGTTGCATAAAACTCACGCACAAGTTCAATATAGGCTGGGCAAGTGATTGCAAAGTAAGGTGCCCACCCAATATTGTTGATTAACTCAAACACCTCATATTGAATATTCAAAACTTCCAAGGTCGGGTGATGAATATACTTGCAGGGGATGATTTGTTTTTGACATAGAGCTTTATACCTATCCTTTTCAATTTTTCTAGTAAAGGTTAAATGTCCGTGTAAATCTGAATCGGCAGGTGGTAGGACGTTCATCCTCTTTCCCATTCTAGCCCTTTTTCACCCCGACGAAGAACTTGGGGTGCCGACTGTCTTATTCGATGCTTGAGAACCCCGTTGCATTCTATTAACCAACTGTACACTTCACACAATTATCCCACAACCAACAATAAACCGGGCACAATTACAAGTTGAACCAATAATAATAGGCGCACACAACTATATCCAATGGCTAGTGGAAAGAATAAGTTAACAAAACACCATCTAAACACATATGATCGAAATAAAAGAGGCGTTGGAGAGATATCACCTAAATTTGCGTGGCGGCTGTGCGCTGGTGGAGATGCGGTTGGTTCAAAAATGTGCTGTGGAGGAACGATGCCGGAGAGATGAGTGATGCACCGAGCGAAGCTGCTGAGCGAAATTGAGATGGAGGTCGGCGAGAGTGCCCGAGCGGCGGTGTTGAAGTTGCAGAGTTGGAGACAGGCGGCGCTGCAGAATGGGTGCAGACGGTGGTCTTTGGGGTCGCGGGTTGTCGGATGAGCGGCGGTGGAGATCGACGGAGTTGAGGAGGCGGGCGAAACAGTACCTGCAAGAAAATTGGGAAAGAGATACGAAAATAGGGGAAGAAGAGGAGAAACGTGATTGCAATTTTATATAATGAATTTACCAAATCAAACCTCCTTTTGTATTGTGGGATATCAGAAGAGGTGTTTGGGTAGGGCGTGGTCACGCCTTAGCCGAACACATCTTCTGTGTTTTGTATCTCTCCTTTTTATTATTTTGCTTATTTTTATTTTTATTTTTTTTAAAAAAAATATGTTCCTAACAGTAGAGGTGTTTCAACAAGGCGTGGTCACGCCTTATGCGAAAACCTCTACTGGATTTTTTTTTTTTTGAACAT
>NW_027360113.1:174281-196234 GCF_012295235.1 Primulina huaijiensis | reverse complement strand
CAAATCTTTTAAAAATTTAGCGTACCTTGGAATTTGTTTGATGGCATCTATAAGAGGAATGTTGATCTCCACCTTTCTAAAGGTTTCCAACACTTCTTTCTCGTAGTCCATTTTTTTGGATTTTTCCAACCTGGAAGGAAATGGAGGAACAACCGCATTAGAAATAGTAGATGAGAAAGACTTAGAATTTACCTTTGGTTGTTTCTCATATTCTCCTTCGATCTCTTCAGTTGTGCTTTTTTCTTCAGTATCCTTTGTTGGTGAAGTGTTCTTTTGGTCAATCTCCTTCCCACTCCTCAATACCATGGCACTTGCATTTTCTTTTGGATTAACCACCGTTTGCGACGGTAGTTTTCCAGAATTCTGAGCTTCCAACTTGCTGACTGATGTAGCGATCTGAGTGATCTGGGTTCCTAGATTCTGAATGCTGGCCCTCGTTTCCTGTTGAAATTTTTGAGTATTTTCAGCTAAGGCCTTTACAATTTCGTCTAGAGACATACCTGAGTTGGATGCTTGTTCTGGTGCATGTTGCTTGTTCCAATTTTGTTGTGGATATCCTTGTTGGCCTCCTTGATTCTTATAGCTGAAATTTGGGTGATCCCTCCAGCCTGGATTGTAGCTATTAGAATATGGGTCATATCGACGCTGGGGTTGCCCAGGAAATCCACCAATCGCATTGGCTTGTTGCGTGGGTTCTTCTTGTAGTGACGGACACATATCTGTAGGGTGTCCCACCACAGCACATATACCACAAGCTTTTACCTGTTGCACCTGTCCTGCAACCAACTTTTCCAAAAGAGATGTCAAAGAATCTAACTTTTGATCGATAGGAGTAACACTTACCTCATTGACTTGTCGTGGAGGGTTGTCTTGCCTAGTACTGAATTGTTGTGCATTGGCAGCCATGTTAGAAATTAGAGATCGTGCCTCTTGAGGTGTTTTGTTTACCAATGCACCTCCACTTGCAGCATCAATCATGTTCCTATCAAAAAGTGATAGACCCTCGTAGAAATATTGGACTAGGAGCTGTTCTGGAATCTGATGTTGAGGGCAACTGGCACATAACTGCTTAAATCTCTCCCAATATTCATATAATGTCTCTCCTTGTAACTGTCTAATCCCACAAATGTCCTTCCTGATATTTGCTGCTCGCGAAGCTGGGAAGAACTTCTCCAAAAATTGTTGTTTCATATTATCCCAAGTCGTGATCGTCCCAGAGGGCAAGTAATAGAGCCAATCCTTAGCCTTGTCGGCTAAAGAGAATGGAAAAGCTCGCAGTGAAATTTGTTCCTCTGTGATCCCTTGCGGTTTCATGGCTGTGCAAACAATATGAAACTCTTTCAGATGTTTATGGGGATCTTCACCTGCAAGACCACGAAAAGTAGGCAATAAATGAATCAAGCCAGATTTTAATTCAAAAGTAGCATCAGTAGTAGGGAATTGAATGCATAATGGTTGTTGAATAACATTAGGATTAGCTAACTCCCTGAGTGTTCTTTGAGCTTGTCCTGCCATTTCTTCTTGGTCACTTTCAATCTCAAGATCAATGTCAGATTCTCTTTCTGTATCGTTGGAGTCTAATGATGCGTTCAAATCAGGAGATGATGATGATGGATGCTTTTCACGCCTTAGTCTTGCTTCTTTTCTCAATCTCTTAGCTGTCTTCTCGATTTCTGGATTGTATTCGAGTTCACCTGTACGAGAAGAACGAGGCATAAAAAAATAAAAAATCAAAATTAAAAGAAATTAACCTTGCACCGTTCCCCGGCAACGGCGCCAAAATTTGGTGTGCTGTCGTTGACCACCAAATTAATTCCTACTATTTTAAATAAAAACGAGCGTAATGGGAGTAGGGTCGAATCCACAGGGAACGGTAGATTTATTTCTTTTGATAATAAAAATAAAAAGGGGGGATTTGTGTTGATAATTACTAAATAAAATAACCAAAACTAAAATTATCAAGCAAGAGAAAAAAAATACTGAATCTAAAATTGAAAATTAATCGACGAGAGTAGAGTGAAAAATTTATTATGAGAAAATACTGATTCAAGGGGGTTCTACTATCTAATTATCTCACTGTTCATCGGTTAACCAATCATTTATTCATATTATTTCAAGCAATTAACTTTAGAATAATAGGGATAGCCGCTAAAATTCTTGTGTTTTCCTAAATTAATTGACCAAACCCAGCATCCAGTCAAAACTTACCAATAATCAACTGGGCACGATAGCGTTCCATATTAATTAAAGATAGCATTTCAGTTTCGTGAAAACAGTTAATCCTAAAATCTAACAACCGAGATAGCTGCAATTGAGAGATCTAGTTCCGTCGATTTATTTAGATTACACATGTTATGATAGCACAACACATCTAACCTATTGCTACTCACGTACCAATCGTTCATGACAATTACGGATCACTGAATTCATGGTTAGCATTAGAAAATCATACATCAAATTAAATTGTCAGATTAATTGACGTATAACATTCATATAAATAAAATCAGAAATCAACGAATACTTGAACAAAACACAAATATTAAATTAAAGTGCAAAAACCTCACAGTGATAAAATTAAAATAGTAGACTATCCCTTGAATCAGACTAAGAAAATTAGCCTAACATAGTTTGATCTACAATATCCATAAAAAATAAATAACAATAGGAAAAAAATGCAAACTAATTTGTTGGGAAAAATCTGGAAGTCCTTGCGCCTTCAGCTTCTCTTCACGTGTGATGGAGATGGAAAGGTGGTGAGAGTTCTTCCAATTTGATTTTTTTTTTCTTGTGCTGCGGCTGTGGTCTTTTGAGTAGTGGGCTTTTTTGGGTCTAAATTTTTGCTAAACAACCCACTAATCTTTAATTAACCCTAATTCTTAAATATAAAATACTAGATAATATTTTATCTAGATTTTCCCTCCTTGCAATTTTTTTGGCAGCTGCAACATCATCATAAGGCGTGGCCACGCCTTGTTCCAGGACCTCTTCTGGTTTGGCCATTCTCTTTCAAACTCTATCTTGGAAACTTCGAATGTGATAAACATCACCTTTTTAGCTCAAATTTGCTCCAAGAACGTAAAAGTTCCTCCTACAATAAAATTACACAAATATGTGTCAATTAAACATATCGGAGGATGGAATAATGAGAAATATGAAAATAAAAATACTAACTATTATGAGCCTATCATATTAACGAGCCAATCAAGCTCACTAAAATACCGCAACTGCTTATGCCCAATTGATTACTATTTTCGCGCAATTTGTTTGGTCTTGCGACCACCAGTTTGCCTAGATAACATCCGATTTAGCCCAACAAATGTGAAATAAAACATGTTCCAAATTGAGTTTTATATTTATTGGTTTTTACAGTTTGTCATTTTATTTATCGATATGTGAGATATCATCAAAAAATTGAAATTCGACATATTTTCAGTTTGGCTAAATTCGAGTTCCAACTTTTAACATGAGCTAGCAACTACACATTTGAGTAAATATGTTAGAAACATAATAACAACATACCGATTAAATTATTTTATTAAATTTAATTAAAACTATCAATATAACTTACCATAAATGTCCATTCCAAAAAATATGTTGAAAAGTCATGCATGACATCAAATATAAATAATAAAAAATAGAAAGAAAAAGATAAATTTTTTATTATTTAATTTTAAATTTTTATTCTATACAATTAATATAAAATATGAGAAAAATATTATTTCTAAAAGTTTGGATTTTCTTTAAAACATAGTACAACAAGTAATTGGTACAAATTTGTAGAATATATAAACAAAAGAAATGGAAATTATATAAGTAAAAAATTTAATACCGCAAAAAATCATATCTCCACAAAGGTGTTTGAGTTCATGGAGTAGTTGAGTAATTGATTAATGGTAAAAAATTTGATTATCTTTAATATCACTTTCAGATAAGTTTGTCATACATGGCTTGCCCAATGTGGTTTATCTGACTAACGTAGTTTGCAGTTTATCGTGTTAGTACAAAATTTATCAAACACACATCGAAATGTAGTGGCTAAAGTTCCCACGTCATAAAAAAAAGGTTGATCACTTGACAATCACATTTACCTTACATGGGATGCTTATTTCCACTATATTTTTTCAACAATTTCAAAAGGATAATTTTGAACATTAATTTTTCATTCAGTCGATCTATATTTTAAAAAATTAATTTTTACATATATTAAGAAACAAATAAAATAAATATAAGTCAGAAGTTGATGCTTCTGTACTTTACCAAACAAATTAAAGAGCACCCACAACCATCACACAAATCTTCATTCTTCTAAATCTTCATCTTCTTATACGTATATAAGCCAAAATCTAATCAACATTCACGTTTATTGACTCAAGAAACATTTATTAAGAAACAGATGAAATAAATATTATGAAAGATCAGTTTGCTCTAGAAGCTAATGCTTCAATACTTTACAAAACACAAGAACATCCACAATCATTTGGAGTTATCAGATTCTACTAAATCATGATCTTCTTATACATATGCCACATATATAATGCACTCTAGTACACCATAATTGGCTATGGGATCGAACGAGTACGTATTTTGAATGTAGCGTCCACGAGCCATGGCGAAAACACCATTACCACCAACAATAGCCAACTCTCTCTTCGTATCTAATATTTGGTTTCTTCCCAATATGTGAAGTGTGCTTGCATTATATTTACCTGCAGTGAAGACAATGTTTAGATTCAAAGTAAATGCCAAAACTCGAAGGTCGGATGAGGTGATGATCCCTTGAATTCGACCCAATTCCTTCGAATTATGATGGGGTCCTTCGGTTATCTTATCATCGATGACCATAACTTGGCCAAAAGATGTGGATGAAGTAGATGTCAAGGTTGATCGAGCCACCTCGTAGACGGTGGCGTTCGGATTGCTCAGTGCGTCTTGAATGTAGAAATGAAGCTTGGCTACCTTCTCCTTGCCTTTGCAAAGTCTTTGGAACCACACCTTTTCTTCTTTGTCAGTAACTTTTGAAGTAGCCGTACTTGGCAGAGCAATCAATAAGGAACAAAAGATCAGTGCAATTGCACCTAGATTTCCCATATTTCTATAGACCAAAGTCGAACTTTTTACCCTTGAATAACTGTATGATTATGAGTTTGAGGTTGATATATTGGCTATTTGGCTCCCCATATTTATAGGAGAACTCGTTTAGCTAATAATATGATACTCAATTGGTTGCATGTCCAAATGGGATCAACTTGTAATTTAATATATTTCAAAGAATATATTGAATTGGACATTTTCAATACCTTGTCCGGCGAGGACGTGCATGTGAATATTGACAATGATTTTATCCAAAAATGCTCAACAGAAGTATGGATCCTTGTTGCCGGCTAAATGTCTGGAAATTAAAGTACGTGCAGAATTTACCTGTCAAGGGTTGACTTGTTATTCTAGACATGCATTGACAAAGAGTAAATCCAATGATGAATATTTATCGATAGGGAAAATGCTTTTTTCGGTCAAGTAACTTTACCATTTTTGGGTTTGGTTTTATTAACTTTTTAATTTTTGATCTCGATACACTATCTTTTCTTTTTTCGCTATTTTGGTCAATTTTCTATTTGGGTGGACAATTTTCACTGGAAAAGCTGATTAGGTGGTGACCGCTACTCAATTTTCCAAATATTTTTTTATTTTGTTTACATTTCTCCACCCACGATCCCTAATTTCTTTCCCATAATTCTATTCAACCCTAGAAATGTAAGCCACAACAATAGTATAACATCCTACAGGCGAAATGAAGATTCGAAACCCACAAGATTTTAAGCTTCTTCCACCTGATTACGGTATGTTTTTTGCAACGATTCTTGCCCTCATGACAATAACGTAGCAATTTTTTGTTGTAATGTGTTTGAAAAAATGTTTTTCATATTTTCTTTGTAATACGCTTTGCAAAGATTCGAGCCTCACATTTGTTTTCTTTACGATATTGTGATCCCTAAATGAATGAGATTTAGTAGGTTTTTTCATTTAAAAAATATTGGATGGTCCCGTGAAGTGTTATTTTCAAAACCTTTTGTTGGACTTCTACTGAAATCATATAAGATGCTCCACTTTTGCTAGACTTTTTTTATTTAATGGGTTTTTCTAAGCATGCGTAATTTTGTTGTAATGCAGATGTTAATAGCAAGGATTTTACATTGAGTCTTCACTATGGAGGAAAGTTCCACACCAACACGCCTATGTAGGTGGTACGGTTCTTAAATTTGATTTTTTTGAATTTGATATACTTGCTTTAGATCAGTTTAAGAAGGTAGCTGAACATGAAGGTGTTAAGCAACCTACGATGGCTTTCACGAATGTTGAACATGATGGTTTTAGATGGATGAAGAATGACACTGATTTGGTTAAAACTTGCGAGAAGAAGATAAATTTACTAAAGAAATTCACATATACATTGAGGAGGTGCGCATATTTTGTCCATATTTACCTTTTGATTTTTTAGGGGAGAAAGATAAGGATGAAACTGGGTCTGATTGGGCAGTAGATGGTGAGAATGATGGGGTATTTAATGAGGGTGTGAGAGAGGGGACATGAGAAGATGGCAGTGATGACATATTGAATGATGAATGCACCGATAAAGACAGTGATTCTAGTGAGAGTACTTATTGTGATGATTCAGAAAAAGATGATGAAATGATTTTAAGAAGAAGATGTAGGAGATGAGGTCTCTCGACCAGAGTGTTGTGGATTGGTTCAACGATAAAGAACCACATCAATGGAGCAAATCACATTTTTTTGAAAAATCCAAGTGTGACATGCTCCTGAATAATTGCTATGAATCGTTTAACAGTATCTTCTTTGAGGCCAGGAATAAGCCTATCTTGTCTATGTGTGAGTGGATTGTGGAATATCTTATGAAGATAATGCAAACAAACAGGGATCAGGCTGAAAATTATTGGTCTAATAGTTTATTATGTCCGAAAATAGAGAAAATCATAGAGAAAATCTTTCAGTCTATGGGAGACTGTATACCAATTAAGGCTGATAAGTATCATTATCTAATTTCTTGCTATGATGGGAACATGTATAGTGTTGATTCGGAGAACAAAACTTGTGGCTATAGGAAATGGGAACTAAGTGGAATCCCATGCAAACATGTAATGAGTGCAATTTATGCACAAGATTTGGATCGCTATAACTTCGTCGATGATTTTTATAAGTTGGAGACTTATAAGTTGGTGTATGCATGTGTTATTATGCCGACAAATAGGAGGAACGAATGGAAGCCGACAAACATGATTCCTCTATTCCCACCAAACTTTGAGAGGTCTACTGGGAGGCCAAAAAATTCTAGGAGGAGGGAAATAGATGAGCCTGATCCACAGAAAAATAAGAGATGAAGAGTGAAGGCCAAAGGTCCTTTGAATGAAACTCGCATCAGGAGGCAACAAAAGACATTAAAATGCAGTAGATGTGGAGTTTCAGGCCACAATAGAAAAACGTGCAACATGGATATTGAACCAACGGCTCCAGTTATAACTGAAAAAGTAGTTGCAACACAAGAACCAATGAGCCAACTCACACAAGAACAACCAACCAATGAGCCAGCTAAAATGTCAAAGGACCCAAAAATTGCAGGTTTCCTAATTTGTATATCATGGTTTACATCTGAAATTTCTTTATATTTGTATATGCATATATTGATCAATATATTATTTGTGGTAGTATAGGAGCAAAGTTGTGGGGGAGAGTTAAAAAAAAAGCAATGCTGGAAAATGCACGCAACACAATTATTGGTGTAAGTTCAGTTTCGAATTTTCATTGTCTGTTTATGCATATTTACAAATTATATAAAACTAATTCTAATTTTTATTTTCTGATAGGTTACAAGTGAATGTGTATTTGGACCAATGAACCGACTAGTGGAATCAACAACCTCATCAATGTTTGAGCAGTTCTAGAGTTGCCACTTGCCGACAAAAGAGGTGAATATAAGGGCTTTTGCACCTTTTGTTGGGGGATCTTTCATTAGGAGTGCTGAGACATGTGTTACACACGCCTGCGCCACCGCTAAAGAAATCATCACTCATGGAGGGAGAAAGTATGCAACACTATCCAGCTTGAGCTCGATAACAACTGACATTCGAGGGAAAATGAAGCAGAACTCAAAAAAGAAATGAGACTGGAAACTGATGTTTATGGAGTAACACAACTTATCTTTTTTTGGTTGTAACACGAAGTATTTGTGTTCTTTTGGTTTAATTTCCGATATTTTGGTGAAGAGAACTGCTTTACTCTAAGTCTATCCATATATGCATTTTGTTGTTGTGTGTGTGTGAATTGATGATGTTTATTTGGGGTGTTTTTTTATTGATTATTTCCTAGATCAATGCTGAAATATGTTGTTGCGTAACATAATTTCATTCAAAGAGTTAAATTTCAAAAAGTTTCACGAAGTTTCAAAACCATTCTATCAAGATTTTCCTGTGCTAATATGCAAAATTTTCAACAATGTTTTTCTTTTGTAACATAATTTCATTCAAAGGTTAAATTATTTTGTTATTTCGATTCCTGGTTTCATAAATACGGTCCAGTGTATGGTTAAATTAAAACCAACAAAAACCAACTCAGTAAACTAAATGATAGAGTTATAATATTAGAACATTAAGTACTAAAATGTACCTCTTTCTTTACGGAAGTTGCGAAAAATCTGCCTAAGCCACATAGTGAATTAGTTGTGCAGAAATTCAGACAAAAAAATTCATTAAAGTTCAGTGGGTTAGAAGTAGTGAGTTTCGGCTAAAAGACGCCTTTTTATTCTCTATGTTGTCTGATTATATCTAGGAACAATAATACTTGACATTGTTTTGCATAAACATAGTCAAAACACAAAAAATACAAAGCAAGCTCTCAACATTCTCATAATTAAAGATAATTATTAACTACCTCCACTTGTGCATCTAAAAAATCATGAACAAAGCTAAAACAACTACAAAACCAAGAAGAAACAACGATAATACAAGATAACTTTTCAATTTTTTGTTCTCCTTGGCCAGCTTCTCGTATTCATCTTTCAAAGAAGATAGCTTTCTTTTTAAAGTTGGAATAACTGACATAGCCCTAGAGCATATAGGTGGATCCTCCCAAACAAAAAAATTGCAGCCCCTCTCTGCAAAAAAACATAAACTAGTAAACTTGTAGAAAAATGAGCTCGTTTCCCACGAAGTACGCATACATGAAGAAATGCTCGAATGAAGAAAAATTTATCTTCCAACTTTGGCATCCATGAAACCTTCTTCCGGGATTGTCATTTGTTCACGAGGTACGCAAATGAGCTCATTTCCCACAATTACAATGCATTAAACAAGTACCAGAAATAGAAGACATTTTTCTCCGACCTGCAATTGAACTTTCTTCTTCTCTATGTTGTCTGGTTTCTCTCGTATTTAATTTGGGTTGAATGGGGAACACACATACATGAATTATTGGGTATGGAGTGATTTGGAGGGAAAAAAACTTGTCCTTTTTCCCACAGTTTTTTTTTAATAAATTGGACATGTAAATACAATAAAAATTATGAGAAAAATGAGTAGGATATTAAGTGGAAAAAAATCAAGAGATCCTCAATTTTCAAGCCACATAAACTCCAGCTACCACCTAATCAGCTTTTTGCGGTGGAAATTGGCCACCTAAATATAAAATGGACCAAAATAGCGAAAAAAAAGATATGTATCAAAATCAAAAATTAAAATTTAGTGGACCAAAACCCAAAAATAGGAAAGTCACTGGACCGAAAAAATTATTTTCTCTTGTCGATATATATGAGGTTCACATTGAGAAGAAATGTTTATCTTCAAATGTATCTTTTGGGGTATATATTACCATAACAGTAGCATGAAAATTTCCTCGGAGCCGCATCTTCCACATTTATTTACTAGTACAGGAAAAAGGTCTTTACAAGTTGGAACATCACATATACATATCTTGGCCTTTTCAAATCTTACAAATAATATTCATGCTCTCATAAATTAGAAGGATTTACCTTTTGTTCTCTTTGACACTCTTCAATTAATTTTTTCTTTTGCGAAAATTACAATTTTGTTCCGATATAACTGTCTTTTTGCATTTTGGTACGTGATGCATTAATTTTTAGAACAATTTAGAAATAATTTGGTATTAGACTCGGATCATCTATCCATATACCACCTTCGGTTTTGTTTTGTGTCTCATTTGATAATTAAGAAGACAAATTTCGATTTCAGTTTTTATTAATTAACTGAGACTATGATAGACAAACGACATTAATAGTTGCTAAATTTCGAGATCGTTTAGGAACCTTCAAAGTACCCCATCGATTCCTTAAACATTAATTCATCTCACATTAATTTTGAAGGCCAATTGGTTTCCTTGAATCTACTCCAGTCATTTTACTTTTACCATTATCATTATGGAACAATTATTATCATCCTGCAGACTATTGATTTTCCCGTGACACTCTATTCATAGACTCCATATACCGTATACGCATAAAAAAATCTAAGTCTTAAACAGAATACTAATATCATATACATGCAGCGTGATGGGAATTTTTGGTTTCTTCAAAAATGTTTGTGGTAAGCTTAAGAATGCTTTCAATCATGCGAAATCAGTCGTGGAAAAGGGTTTCTCTTGGCTTGCAGAGGGAGTTCGTAAATTATTCGATTACGTTCGAAAGAAAATAAATGAAATCATCGAGAAAGTTAAGAATCTGGCTATCCGTTGCTGCAGCAGGAAAACATACCAAGACATCATTAATTCGACGCTTTCTTCGTCGGAAAATATTTTCTCAGCCTGTCCTTTGTTGGCAGAGGTATTGAAGATTTTCTTTAAGCTACCTTCAAGCATAGATCGTGTTCATGTTGTGTATTTTAGAGGCGTTGAAGCTTTGGTTGAAGCAACCCAACTTAAGTGCTCAGGATTTTAAATGTTGCGACTACTTCGAAGAGCTTACGGACGACGAAAAAGAAGTGGCTGTTGATCTTTATTTAAATATGATTCAATATCAATTCCGGGAAATACTGAATGAAAATGTATTGAAATGGATTAAAATGATTTTAAGGAAGAATGTTTTAGCTAGTTTTACGGGATGGATGACTTGAGAAATCTGATCCTTTTATCAAGGAAATAGTAGTTAGATTTCCTTAAGTTCTGTGAAAGTTTTGGATTCCAAAGTTGTATTAATGTCAATCTTAATCATTAATCGATCATTATGTATGAAACTAAATGTTTCATTTTTATTTTTTTCCTTCTACATATATCTATTATATCTATTATCTATTATTATATTATATTATATATATTAGCTCAATTGGTACCAGGATTGTTGTCAAGATCTATAAGTCTCGGAGGTCTTCGGTTTTAATCTTGAGAAGGTAAAAGCTCCAGTGCCTGGGTTAAAAAAATTCTATGAGTGACGGTGCGTGGGTATGGACCGAGGCCTATGCTATGCCATGGTCCATGACCGTTACAAAAAAAGGCGCCTTTTATTGTAACGGTCATGGGCCATGGCATAGCATGAGCCTCGGTCCATACCCACGCACCATTACGCATAGGACTTATCCAGCCCAGGCACTAGAGTTTTTACCTTCCCGCGATTAGAACCCAAGATCTGCTGGACTTATATAGATTTTGGCAGCAATCCTGGTACCAATTGAGCTACTATTGTAACGGTCATCGGCCATAGCATACATGGGCCTCGGCCCATGTCCTATGCTTAATGGTGCGTGGGTATGGGTCGAGGCCCATGCTATGCTATGACCCATGATCGTTATAATAAAAGGCTCCTTTTTTTGTAACGGTCATGAACCGTGGTATAGCATGGGCCTCGACCCATACCCACACACCGTCACTCATAGAACTTCTCCAACCCAGACACTAGAGCTTTTACCTTCCCAGGATTAGAACCCAAAACCTCCTGTACTTATATAGATCTTAGCAGCAATCCTGGTACCAATTAAGCTACTTTATATATGAATTTCCATGTATCTCCTTATTAAATGTTCTGTTTTCATTTTTTCCATTTTTTAAATATATGTTATTATTAGTATTTAGGGTTTTTTTTAAATTTACCAACATTATAATATGTTATTTTTTATCTACTGATTTAGATTTTTTTTTATTTATCTTTGAACCACGTAAATTAGTATTTGGTCTTATTTTATGCCTACCCACATATTATTTTTAATTTAATGATTTATATTTATTTATTATATAAATTAAATTAATTAAATTTTAAAAATAGCCTATTGTTGAATTGTGAATTTTCTTTGGTGTCTTAATAATTATTTTTTCATGTCCTCGTTAATTTTTTTTCTGGTGTTGGCTATAATTTATGGGTTTAAAAAAATATTTTTTTGCAAAGGTTTATATTTAAAATTTACTTCAATAAAATATGGCCGAAAAATTTATTGTAATATACATTTTTTATAAAAAAAAAGCTTCTAATTTTTGGATATCTTTACTTATGAGCGTTGGATATATATAATTTATTTGTTTAAATAAAAAAATTTTCAAACCAACTTTTTTTTGCTGTTTATATTTATAAATTATTTGAACTATTATATATATACATAAAAATGTGACTTTATATATGAATTTTCATTTATTGTGTCTATTTCTCTCCTTTTCCATTTTTTAAATATATGTGATTAGTAGTATTTAGTGTTTTTTTTATGTATATCAACATTATAATATGTTATTTTTTTATCTGATGATTTAGTTTTTTTATTTATATTTTCATTACGTAAATTAGTATTTGGTCTTTTTTTATGTCTACCCACATGTTATTTTTAATTTAATGATTTATATTTTTTTATTTTTTCATTATATAAATTAAATTAATTACATTTTTAGAAATTGCCCATTGTTGAATTGTGATTTTCTTTGCTGTCTTAATAATTGTTCTTTCATGTCCTTGTTAAAATTTTTTTTGTGGTGTTGGCTATAATTTATGTGTTTTAAAAAATATTTTTTTGCAAAAGTTTATATTTAAAAATTGTTGAATAAAATATGATCAAAAAATTTATTCTAATATATATTTTTTATAAAAAAAAGTTTTTAATTTTTAAATATCTTTACTTATGACCGTTGGCTATAATTTATTTGTTTAAATAAAAAAAATTTGCAACCAACTTTCTTTTGCGGTTTATATTTATAAATTATTTGAACTATTATATACATAAATATGCGACTTCATATATGAATTTTCATTTATCTCCTTATTAAATTAAATGCTTATTTTAAATGTGTCTATTTTTCTCTTTTTTCATTTTTTAAATATATGTGATTATTAATATTTAGTGTTTTTTTTTTATGTTTATCAACATTATAATATGTTATTTTTTAATCTAATGATTTAGATTTTTTTATTTATCTTTTCATTACGTAAATTAGTATTTGGTATTTTTTATGCCTACCCACATGTTATTTTTAATTTAATGATTTATATAATTTTATTATTTTTCATTTAAATAAATTAAATTAATTAAATTTTAAAAATAGCTCAATGTTGAATTGTGAAATTTCTTTGGTGTCTTAATAATTATTTTTTCATGTCCTCGTTAAATTTTTTTTTTGTGGTGTTGGCTATACTTTATGAGTTTAAAAAAAATATTTTTTTGCAAAGGTTTATATTTACATATTACTTTAATAAAATATGGTCAAAAAATTTATTGTGATATACATTTTTTTATAAAAAAATTTCTAATTTTTAGATATCTTTACTTATGACCGTTGGATATAATTTATTTGTTTAAATAAAAAAAATTTCATCCAACTTTTTTTCGCAGTTTGTATTTATAAATTATTTGAACTATTATATACATAAATATGTGACTTTATATATGAATTTTCATTTATCTCCTTATTAAATTAAATGCTTATTTTAAGTGTGTCTATTTTTCTCTTTTTCCATTTTTTAAATATATATGATTATTAGTATTTAGTTTTTTTTATGTATATCAACATTATAATATGTTATTTTTTTTTATCTAATGATCTATAATTTTTTTATTACGTAAATTAGTATTTGGTCTTTTTATGCTTACCCACATGTTATTTTTAATTTAATGATTTATATTTTTTATTTATTTTTTCATTATATAAATTAAATTAATTAAATTTTAAAAATAGCCAATTGTTGAATTGTGAATTTTCTTTGGTGTCTTAGTAATTGTTTTTTCATGTCCTCGTTAATTTTTTTTGTGGTGTTGGCTATAATTTATGCATTTTACAAAATATTTTTTTGCAAATGTTTATATTTAAAAATTACTGTAATAAAATAAGGTCAATAAATTTATTGTAATATACATTTTTATTATAAAAAGTTTCTAATTTTTAAATATCTTTATTTATGACGGTCGGCTATAATTTATTTGTTTAAATAAAAAATTTTGGCAACCAAATTTTTTTTCGGTTTATATTTATAAATTTTTTGAATAAAACAAGATAAAATATCGTTGTGATTAGAGCTGTCAATTTGGGTTGGGTTTGTCGGTTTGATCCACACTGCCAAACAATTTAAGTGGGTTGAGTTGAGATTTTGTCAACCCATTTAAAGGTGGGCCTAATGGAGCCACACTTATATTAAATATCTATATATCTATATTATCGATTTTCAATCATGTTTTCCTCATAGAAAAGAGAGAACATCGTCTTGATTTTAAAAATGTGATGTTACTATGTTGTCCACAAATTGTGGGTTGCAGAGATATTTAATTTGGTAGCCACTGAAAATTGAGTGTCAAGTTGACATTTGAATTGTGTTTTTGGATTCTTGACAATATGTTCGTCAAATATATTATTTTTAAATTATTTTTATCAATATTGTGAGGGGTAAACATGTTTATTGCAATATATAACTATTATCATCTCTTTAAATTAATATTCACTTTCATATTTGACATGTTATATATGAGTCTTGGCAAAACGAGGAACAATAAATTCAAGCGAACAAATACACAAAGTCTAGAGCGAAACGAGAATTATGTGGTAGCGGAAATTAAAATATAAATCAATACACTTTTAGTGAATTTATCGATGTTAAGATGCATAACCAATCTTATATCATAATATATGAAATTTCAACCTTATAAATGAAATAAATCAAACATATATGAAATATACAAAATTTTATTACAAATATAATCAATTAATTTATTGTAATTTTGTTATATTCTCTAAAAATTCTTCTCAAACTCAACGATTGTGGACTATACATCTATTAAATAAGCAAACTAAAGAGTATGTCAATCAAACTAATAGAGTAAATACATATTCTTGAATTTTCTGATTATTTTTTATCTTGATAATTTGTTTCATTTAGTATTTTAAATCATAAGACACTGTTACTATAACTAAAGACACAATTTTTTTAATGTTCATAAGAACTCAATAACTAACTCATACGGAAAAACAATTATCAACATACTATATTGAAAACATTCTAATTTATTCAGCACATATGCTGAAAATTTTCTATTTTATTAAGAAAAGTTCATTTACAATAATCATATTTAATCTTTTTGGACAAACACCATTTGTTTCATAAGATATTCATCACAATTATTTATTAGTGTCTTAATCTTTAAATCTGAATTATGATATATATTTTTTTCCTTAAAATTCTTAAATAATGATTTAATACATTTATTTGACACTTCAATATCAATATTTTAAAATATATTAATTTTATATGTATATTTTATATGTGCAACACTTTAATCCTGATTATAAAAATTCAATAAAAATTCTAAAAATGAATTAAGTAAGACATAAAAAATTACATAATTAAACAAAAGACAGAAAAAAATAAATAATTTTCTATTACCTATAAATTAGTAATATCGATTTCTAAAGATTGAAGTTGGTGAGAGTGGATGCCACTATTTACTAAAATAATCAAAAGTTAATGTTTGAATGAGTCACACTAGTTGACTGTCGGACTGCAAAGTTAGTGAAGTAAAAATGAAGGACAAAGTGATTTTAAAAAAATATTATAATGTGCTAAGCTGAATGAAACTCATATATAGAAGTATCTCACTTGGTATAAGTAGTTAAATCACCTTATGTTTTGTGACTGCACAAATTGAAAGTTCATGTACTGTAGTGTTCTACATTTTCTTAATTTTTCTCTTGATTTCAAATTTAATTTCATCATTTATTGGTCTTTAAATATATCTTATAATTTTTTTGTTAGACATAACTTAATTGTGGCGATGGACGATGAGACTTAAAATCAGCAGATCTTTAGGCAATATAAAAGCAGTAATCTTAAGCAGAACTTAAAGTCTAAGATAACCAGTAGCAGAACTTAAAGTCTAAGATAACCAGAAGCAGAACTTTGAGCTCTAGGAAACAGAAACAGAATTCAGTTCAAACCATAGTAGCTTTACGTCTTTCTCATAAACAAGAACTAGCCTTAAATGTTACCGTTACTTTACCAAGTACTAACATTAATTGCACCATTAATTCTGTATGAAGTCATTTATTACGTCTTACCAATTTTGGTATAAAACAAGACTGATTGTTTTGAAGCTTTTCTGCAGGACCTATTTCAGGTATTAAAGCTGAATATATCAAAAGTCAAAGAAGTCGTTTTGTTTATAGACGTTGGGATCAAAACTTCTATAAATATACAA
This sequence comes from Primulina huaijiensis, assembly GCF_012295235.1. NCBI lineage: Eukaryota > Viridiplantae > Streptophyta > Magnoliopsida > Lamiales > Gesneriaceae > Primulina > Primulina huaijiensis. The sequence goes on along the minus strand of NW_027360113.1, from coordinate 179,564 downwards.
GAACAACGTTGATAAAGATACTGATTGCAATACTCACAACATTGATTTTTGAGCACAAAAACTCTCTTATCCTACAAAAAGCTTGACATACAGAAAAGTAGCACACGCTTCATAGCATATATCCGATCGATTGAAGATCATTTTGTGCTGCTATTTCTCACACTCTTCATAAACAGTTCATACTATTCATATCTTGTTGAGAAGAGTTTGTAATCTGGAAAAGAGTCTATTCCAGAATTTTGATTACATATTATCGTGTTGATATACTAAGAGTTTCAGTAGGCAGAGGGTAAGTCCTGCTGAAGTGGGTGTGTACTGTAAAATCCAAAGTCTTTTAGTGATATCTTCTGGAAACAAAAGAAGGAGAGACGTAGAAGATTTCATCTTCGAACTTCCATAAACAACTACTGTCTACTGCCTACTGTTTTTTATCATTTCAATTACCAAACCATCATATCGTTTCCGCACTATTCTGTGATTTGTTGGTTGCACACTTGAACAAGACTAGCTACAAATCTTTAACAGGATTTTAGCAACTCAAAAGAAGAAAAGAAAAGAGTTTATTCACCCCCCTCTAAACTCTACATCGATCCTCAACATTTTTCTAAGCATCTAATCTTAAATGTTATCAATCAACCAAATAATTATTATATTTTGTATACAACAATAAATATATTAATACATTTGAAGATAGAAAAAGTGATGTATTGACAATAATAAAAAATAGATTGTCAGAATTAATACTATGATTATCTGATGTCAATATTAAATTTAATACCCTACAATCGAAAATATTTTTATTGAGATAAAGACTATGATGATAAACTAAAATTAATAATTTATTTATCATTGTAACGTAATAATAATATGACCGTAATTCAGAATAAAAAACTTGTGTACTTCGATTTTTTCATTGAATTGTATAAACAATTCTCTCAAAAATTTTAGTTGGATAAACATGTTAAATATATTAAAATTAAATAGTAGAATTTAATGATGCGTAGAATGTATTAGTTAAACTTTCAATTTGGGTTTCCGAATTTTATCAATATGCTATGTTTTTTTTTCTGATTTTTCTATTATTTTAAAATATAAATTATCAAATAGATGAAAATGATACTATTGCTTATGTGGAATATCAAGTATATACTTTACTCAAATGTCTTGTAAATTCATATGATAAAGTAAAAGGTTGTTTGCATAATCTTATTTGTTGGGTACAATAATTGATCATGTTGGGTAAAACAATTAAAATGTTGCGCTTGAGCTGCTGTGTTGTACTCTTTAAAGATTTGAGTTGCACCGTTACCATCATCTATAGCTTTTGGTAAAACAGTAAACGATCGATCCTATAATTTGTATAAGAGCCAAGGTCCCGCGCGAGTTTGATTCTCATTTATTGTAATTGCTGCAATTATTAGGAGAGAGATTGTTGGACACAATAATTGACACTGCTGCGTAGGCGTTTGAGCTTATGTATGGTTTAAAAATATTTGACTTGCATCGTCACTATCAGTTATATCTTTTGATAAAGCGTCAAACGCTCAGTCCTATATTATTCGTTTGTAAAACTAGAAGAAACAAGTTGCATCAAATTTTAGTTTTGAATTGGTCCCTTAGATGTTACTCGATTTTTAAATTTAGAAAGATTCTTCAGTTTTCAGATATTGTTGTAGATTAAATTATAATCGATTCTTTTCAAATTGAATAAATACACAATAAAACTCATGTAAGTATTATTAACAAAAACGTTTAAAAGAAATATTAGATTTGTCGCTCATCAAAATAACAAATAAATAAAGTTTGATCCTTGAGTGATAAATGAGATATTTAAAGAAAGATATAATTTCCACAATGAAATAGTGCACCTACATGCATTTATAACCGTATTTCGCAATTAAAAGGTTATAAAAAATTTCCAACGATTATTTTTATATCATATTTAAAAATAATTATAAATCCAAAATTTCATTATTTTGAGTTGGTCTTTGTTATGAAAAATCATTGTGAATAAATTGAATTTAAAATTTTTTATATCTACGTATATCATATCTTAATATATCAACATAAGTTCAGGTAATAAAAAACTACAAAATGAACTTATTCATATTTAATGTACACAAATTATATAGTAAAAATATATGTCGATTAAGAAAATGAAGTATAATATATGTTCACATATAACAAAATATATAAATAAGAAAAGCAATAAATAAAAATATTTTTCTAGACATAAATATTTGTTTTTTCGTTTTTATAAATTTTTATAGTGAGATGGAGAAAATAAAAAAAATAGTTACTCTTTTGGGTTACACAAAAAATAGAAATGGAAGAATAAGTGTTGTTTTTTCATACAATGAATTCAGTTTCCAAAATAAATATATTATACTATAAAGTTATATTTATTATTCAAACTTTATAAATGCAATGATTTTTTTCTCAAAATAAGGATACATAAATTATCTCGTGAAAATATTTAAACAATTAAGAAAATTAAAGATATTATTTTCTGGAGATAATACCAATATGACATTAGTAATTTAATTGTGGTCATTATACTTATGAGTTAATATGAAATATTAAAATAGGTATCATAAGAGTCAGTAAAAAGATGATTTATTGTCAAAAATATTATTTTTATAAATTACAAATTAACGACAACATTCAATCAATATTTTTTCATCAGTACATCATACTTTTTATGTGATGATAGATTGTTACAATAATATGCGGTTTATATCTTATCAAGTTAAGCGTTTAATAAATTAAAGGGGATTATGAAAGTAGAAACATCCAGTAACAATTATTGTTGGTTTACATGAAAGTGAATAATAGGCAAAAAATTTGTAAATAAAAAAATTTCAGATAATTGATTTCCCAAAAAATTGTAATAATTGAATATTATAACAAAAATATATGCATTTGTTGAGAGAATATGACAAATAATAAAAGAAAACGATATAATAAAAAGATATAAGAAAAATTTGAGTAGTCCAAATATTTTTTTTTAAAAATAAAACAGATATTTTTTTCCAAATTCGTTACATTTGCATAATTAACACGAATTTTCAAAATTTACAATGCTATTATCATTATCTTTTGTTGCGTTAATTAATTTTATTTTGAATTCTAATTTTATTTTGAACTTTGATGTGCATCTTGTAGAAAATTATATATGTCGGCAAATAATGGAAAATTAGACACAAAAAATTTACGTGGTTCAGCAGTTTGCCTACATCCACGGGAAAGATAAGATCAAATTTATTCTATAGAGAATGTTTACAAGAGAATTTTCCCTCATTCAATATTTTTTCCTATCTCAATTTTTCTCAAAAAACTCTCTCATTAGCTTCTTATGTTTCTCACTTTGAGATGCTCTTCAATACCAATGATGAAGCATATTTATAAACAAATTTGAGATGAAACATATGACTTGAAATCTTCCACATTCTTCAACAATGAGCCATCATATTTATTAGTCAATTATCAACCATCTTTATTATGTCAACTAACAACTACCATTATTAATTATGTCAATTAATCAACAAATCTCCACATTGACATAGATTAATAATATTCATAGTGTTCGATCTACTGCTCTCATTCATGTTTCTCATCTTCCTCTGTGGGCACCCGGATGCTAATCATATTCTTAATCATCATTGGGACAATTTAATCAATTATAATAAACAGGGTCTAATTTTTTTTTTTTTAAAATACAAAGCGGAACGTAGTGTAAATCAATCTGAAATACATATTAAACATAAACATACAAATCTTGTATTGTCTATAATAATTCAACTAGGTCCAACTACATATCAGTGTTGAATCCTAATTTAATTCTGAGCCCGGATCTCCACGCTAACTAGTCCTGTCTCGTTCTCTTCTTGACCCTGATCCTGTCCCACCTGTTGTCATGCACACATACAAACAAGACAACAGCCGGATAACTCCGGTGAGAATTACGTTCCCAGTATAAACCAAGTATACATGCAGTCATATAAACAATATAAAAGCATGCATCAGATATACATACATGTATCTCAATCAAAACATGAATCAATACTCTAAACAAGTACCAAAATCAGGAACATAATTCAATATCAAATAAGGAATCACACTCTGTGACTCTCAGACTCAAACTCGACTCATTTCTAATCTAGGGATCCCGATCTGAATAAGAACGCAACAATCTCCCACCTACTTTCCCGATCGTGGTGGCGGTACGTTCTTATTTACGGACTTTGGTCCTCTCTATATCGATTATCTACAATAGAAGTCGCTCTTCTTCTAAGCACATCGATATGACCAAACGTCCGGTGTCTTGGCTGTTCTGCCAAAGACTAGGTATATCTACCTAAACTCTAACTCTGACAATGTGCAATGGGCCATTAACAACTCTGTCCTAATCTGGCCCTTCTGTCAGTGACTCTCACTCAATAGCTATCTACTACTCTATGCTTTTCTATAAATCAATACACAAAGCATATTCATTCAAACGATATAAATGTATGAAAAGCGATAACATACAAGTATGTGATTTAGGGAAACTCAAGTCCAATCTGACTTAAGTCGATCTCCCGATTCACATTGATTTATACCTTTATCTTCTCGATCTGACGAAGACGAAGTCTCGAATTCAACTTTGTCCATACCCAAATCTGGAAATGACAATATCGAATAGATACAATATCAGTATATAACTCAGTTCAAAACCTGTTCTGATCAATACTCAAATCAAGATATAATCTGATCAATATACACGATACAACGATACAGTCTTAATCAATACTGAATCTGATCAATAACAATTTACGGATGTTTCGACGGCATAACAATACAGTCTCGATAACCCCGTCAATCTCAACATCACAGATATACTACAGAACTCATACTCAATATCGGTATAATTCATACTCTCAACAATGATAGACCATACTCTCAATTCTGTACAATCTCTATCATGACAGTTCTGAAAATCATAACAATTACAGACACAGTCCGTTCTTCGATCTGACTTCAATTATACGATGTCTACTGTATCAGAAACACCATATATGATTCTTATTCAATTCTGACAATATCATAATTTCAAATCATATCCAAACGTAACAAAACTTACGTCCAGTTGTAGCCTACATCGATAGGAACATGATATTGAAGTCGTATTCAAAATCTAACAGACGGATCGAAATCTAAAGACGTAAGGATTTCACAACTTTCTCCCGGAGCTTTCTCGTTCTTTCTCCGTCTGAGTTCTGAGGAATCACTGAAAGTTTATAT
>NW_027360113.1:164593-173650 GCF_012295235.1 Primulina huaijiensis | reverse complement strand
AAATAAAACAATACCATACAAGTATGTGGTTTAGGGAAACTTGAGTTAACTCTGACTCAAGTCGATCTCCCAGTTAACATCGATTTATACCTTTATCTTCTCGATCTGACGAAGACGAAGTCTCGAATTCAACTTTGTCCATTCCCAAATCTGGAAATGACAATATCGAATAGATACAATATCAGTATATAACTCAGTTCAAAACCTGTTCTGATCAATACTCAATCAAGATATAATCTGATCAATATCCACGATACAACGATACAGTCTTAATCAATACTGAATCTGATCAATAACAATTTACGGATGTTTCGACGGCATAACAATACAGTCTCGATAACCCCGTCAATCTCAACATCACAGATATACTACCAGAACTCATACTCAATATCGGTATAATTCATACTCTCAACAATAATAGATCATACTCTCAATTCTGTACAATCTCTATCATAACAGTTCTGAAAATCATAACAATTACAGACACAGTTCGTTCTTCGATCTGACTTCAATTATACGATGTCTACTGTATCAGAAACACCATATATATGATTCTTATTCAATTCTGACAATATCATAATTTCAAATCATATCCAAACGTAACAAAACTTACGTCCAGTTGTAGCCTACGTCGATAGGAACATGATATTGAAGTCGGATTCAAAATCTAACGGACGGATCGAAATCTAAAGGCGTAAGGATTTCACAACTTTCTCCAGGAGCTTTCTCGTTCTTTCTCCGTCTGAGTTCTGAGGAATCAATGAAAGTTTTTATATATATACATCCAATTGCATGAATACGATACGTGTCCCATGCTTCTTTCTTTCTAGTCGGCGCTCGGGCGGTTAACAATTACCGCTCGGGCGCCGAACACTCTGTCCGGTTACTCGGCTTGGGATGCACTGGCGCTCGGGCGGTCACAAACTACCGCTCGGGCGCCGCACCTTCTGCACGAAACAGAATCCTATTGAACACTGGCGCTCGGGCGGTTATTTTCTACCGCTCGGGCGCCACTCTTTCTGTCCAAAATTTACACACTTCATATGTTTTGCCCAAATCTGATCTCGGAGTGATCCGTTTCTACTTTTATCAAATCATAATCAATAATCTCAGCTTAATCATGATATAAAATCTCGGGCATTACATCCTCATACTTCCAGCCACCAAGTCTGCTGGATTATCTATTGTATGTATTTTATCCGTTGTAATTGTTCCTTGATAAACCAAATCTCTTATGAAGTGCATTATGATATCGATATGTTTCGTCCTTTCATGACACACATGATATTTCTTCAAATGCATTGCACTCTGGCTATTACAGTAGATTATTGTCTTAAATAGTGGTATACCAAGCTCACTTACTAGTCCTTTAAGCTGAATATCCTCTTTCATAACTTTTTTTGTTGTGATGTTAACGATCTTCTTCTATCAAGATCTCCAGCGAAATCTGAATCGACAAATCCAACAATGCTTCCATCATTGTTCTTAGAATTATCATAAGTTAAGCCAACATTAACTGTTCCTTTCAAGTAATGCATAATTCATTTCATTTTCTACCAATGTAACTTTTCTAGGATTCGCCATGTACTTGCTTACAACACTTACACCTTGAGAAAATATCTGATCTAGTACATACCATGGTAGACATGAGGCTTCCAACTGCATTTGCATAAGGGACACGAGACATTTGCTCCGCCTCTTCCTTGGTGTTGGGTGACAATGCTGCTAAGAATTTAAAATGAGCTGCTAATAGAGTTGCCACAGGCTTCGCATCTTACATGTCAAAAAGTTCAAGTACCTTTCAATGTACTTATTTTGTGAAAAAAACAATGTGTGCTTTTCTATCTCAGTAGATCTCCATTCTCAAAATTTTCTTTGCATCTCCCAAACCCTTAATTTCAAACTTTGAACTTAACTGTGCCTTCAGCCTTTCTATTTCTAATATGTTTTTGGAGGCAATCAACATATCATTAATACATAAGAGTAGATAGATGAATAAATCATCCTTGAGTTTCTTCAAATATTCAGAGCTATCATACTCACCCCTAGGGTAATGATTTGCATGCATAAAAGCATCAAACCGATTGTACCATTGTCTTGGGGACTATTTCAAGCCATAAAAATATTTTTTCAACATACAAACATTGTTTTATTTGCTTAGAATCTCGAATCCTTCTAGTTATTTCATGTAGATTTGTTCTTCCAATTCACCATGTAGAAAAGTTATTTTGACATCTAGTTGCTCAAGTTCCAAGTCAAAATAAGCAATGATTACAAGAAGTGTACGGATTGAGCTGTGTTTTACTATTGGAGAGAATACTTCATTGTAGGCAATCCCTTTTCTCTGTGTAAAATTTTTTGCCCCAAGTCTTGATTTTAATCTTGCATATTTTTCACCAAAAATTCCTTATTTTCTTTTGAATATCCATTTACTGCCAACAACATTTTGATTCTTCGATTTTTCAATAATCTCCCATGTATGATTCTCGTCGAGTGATGCAATCTCCTCACTCATTGTCTTGATTCATTTAGTAGATTCTTTGCTAGCAATTGCCTCTTGATATGTTAGTGGTTCAACAAGAATAATGCTTTCAGCAACACTTAGTGGATAGGAGACTAGATCATCATAACAGTTGTATCTTTGTTGAGTTTTCACATTTTGTCTCTTTTCTATATCTCTAGCCAACTTATAATCCTGCAGATGATCAGATTCATCAGTTGTGTGTGGTAAATGTTCATTAGGATATTTTGATGATTCTATTGTAGACTTCACCTCAAGCTCCACCTTCTTCGAAATATCGGTATTTTTTTTTTCAGATGTTGACTCCTTTTGTAGTTTCAGCATTTCAGATTCATTGAAAGTCACGTCTCTACTAATTATGCATTTTCTCGTAACAGGGTTCCACAACTTGTACACTTTCACTTCTTCATGATATCCAATAAAAATGCATTTCTTTGCCCTTGGTTCAAGCTTTCCTTCATTTACGTGAGCATAAGCAGGATAACTAAATATTTTTAGATTTTCATACTTGGTAGGAGAACATGACCACATCTCCTTAGGTGTCTTTAAATTTATTGCTAAAGATGAACATATGTTCATTAGGTATCAAGCTGTATTGGCAGCTTCAATCCTAAAATATTTTTTTAAACCAACATTTGAGAGCATACATCGTGTTCTTTATACCAAAGTTTTTTTCATCCGTTCTACAAGACCATTTTGTTGTGGAGTGTCTCACAGTACAGTGTCTCACAATCCCATGATCTTTGCAGAAATTATCAAATTCCCCTTCACATAATTCCAAATCAATATCAATCTTATACTTTTGATTTTCTTTCGAGTCTACTTTTCGACTAGTGTTTTCCATTGTTTTAATTTGACAAAGACTTCATCTTTATGCTTGAAGATGTATAACCAAACCTTATAGAAGGAAATCGAGAAAGACCCCATAGATCAAAGTGAAAGTATTCTAATGTTCCATTTATCCAATGTACTAACGTGTTAAACTTCACTCATGATAAGGATAATTTTAATTATGATGATGTCCTACTTAAGGAAAACCAAGAACCATTGTGCGTTTGGTGACTTCAGTCTTCCCATTAGCTTGTGGGTAGGCAACTGAAGTAAAAGACCGAACAATCTTCATTTCTTCACACCAAGATGTCACTCTCCATCCCTGAAACTGCCGGCCATTATCAGATATCAGTTTTCCGGGAAACCCAAATCGACAAACTATGTTTTTCCACAAAAATTTCAATAATTCCTCCTCCTTGATTTTGGCCAAGGGCTTAGCTTGAACCCACTTGAAGAAGTAATCAACTGCAACCAACATGAACTTTTTCTGTGCTTGGGCTATTGGAAAAAGTCCTACAATATTCAAGTCCCATTGATCAAATGGGGAGGATGCTGAGACATGTTTCATGACTGAGACAAAACTATGACAGAAATTTCCATGTCGTTGAAATCTTTCACACGATCGGACTATTTGAGGAGCATCCGAACTCATATTAAACCACAAAAATCTGTCCAGTAATGCTTTCTAAGTGAGTGCTAGCCCTGAGATGGTCCCTACAACACCCTTCATTAATTTCTCTAAGTACATGCTTGGCCCATTCTCTAGCCAAATATTTGAGCATTGAGCCTTGAATTGACCGTCGATACAACACCCCATTAGTTGTGTTGAAGCGAGGAGATTGTCTCTTAATCTTCTGAGCCTGTCTTGAGTCCTCGGGTAGGTGACCTTTAAAAATATATTTGAGCAAAGGTGTTATCCATGTGTTTCTTGGGAGGCCGCTGGACCGATTTCTAACATAGATATGAGCTCGGTGCGATGAATAACACCACTTTCACTCACCCCGTTTAAAGAGGATGACATTTTAACAAGTGTATTGGCCTCTGTATTTTCTCTACTGGGGATCTGCTCCACACTTCAATCAGTAAAATTTTCTGACAGCTCTTGAATAGCTCTTAAATACTTCATCAATCTTTCTTCCCGGACTTCATAAGAACCCTTTATTTGTTGATTAACCAATTGTGAATCTAAGTAATTGATGACCCGGGTAGCTCTTGCCTTCCGAGCTGCTTTCATTCCGACTATAACAGATTTGTACTCGACCTCTTTATTCGAAGCCCGAAAATCTAATTTCATGACAACTTTTATTTTCTCCCCACTTGGAGATACTAGGAAAAAAAAAGATAATTGCAATGTGCCGACCTCGATATGAAGCGGGACAGAGCAGCAATCTTGCCTTTGAGCTTTTGCATTTCTTTGACATACTTACGGGAAATCAATTCTAAGATGACTAACTTTTTTCTAGGTTAATTTCAATTCCCCTCTTGGTGACCATGACAACGAAAAATTTGCCACTTTTGACCCCAAACGTACGCTTGAAGGGGTTTAATTTCACCTCATACTTTCTGAGAGTTGAGAACTTTCCTCGAGATCTGGGATGAAACAATATTTTTCCTTAGATTTGACAAGGATATCATTAACGTACACCTCGATATTTCTCCCAGCCTACTTCACAAGATCTTATCCATCAACCGCTGATAAGTGGCACATGCATTCTTTAAACTTAATGGCATGACTGTATAACAAAATATACCATCAGAGCTTATAAAACTGATCTTATCTTGATTGTCTTAGGATAATGGGAATTGGTGATATCCCTGATATGCATCCATGAAACACAACTATTCATTCCCTGCGGTAGAGTCCACTAGTTGATCAATTCAGGGTAAGGGCTAACAGTCCTTAGGAAAAGCCTCATTTAGATCCCTGAAGTCCACGCACATTCTCCACTTACCCGTGGCCTTTTGAACCAGGACCACATTTGATGGCCAAGTGAGGAATTGAACTTCTCGAATTTGCCCAACTTTCAGTAACTCCTGCAACTGCTAAGCTGTTACCGTGTATTTTTCGGGCCTAGAGTGTCTTTTCTTCTGTATCACAGGTCGGGAACCCAAGAGAGTTTTTAATTTATACTCAGTAACATGTGATGGTATCCCGACCAGATCTGAAGGAGACCGCGCAAAGATGTCAATACTTTGCTGTAAACAAGCCAATATCCTATCCCTGGTAGATGGTTCAAGATCCCAGGCTACTTTGGTGATTTTCCAGGTATAACCGGAGGCAAAATTCACTTCCTCCTGCTCTTCCTCCACCGCTGTTTTTACTTCCGGAATCGAGTGCACTTCTCTTTTTCCTCCCGTTCTTCTCTCTCTTTCACACCTCATCGCTCTCTTATTATTTTCTCGGATTTCAGCAAAACACTGTCGAGAGGATGGTTGATCTCCTCGGACCTCTTCCACCATGTGTTTCACTGGGAACTTGATTTAGAGCATTCATCATCGGTCTTCCCAAGATCACATTATATGAAGAAGGTGTGCTGACCACCGTGAAGGTGGTCATGACTGATTTTTTAAATCCCCAGTCCTGATTGTTAGGGGAAGCACAACTCTCCTCTTGGGTACACCGTATGACTGGTGAAACCAAAAAAACAGTTTCTACTAGTTCTAGCCTGTTTTCCTTCAATTCCATCTGATCCAAGGCTTCTTGAAACACAATATTAATCGAGCTGCCTGAATCAACGAATACCCTTCTAACATCATAATTGAAAATCTTGTCTTGGGTGACCAAAGCATCATTATGAGGTAAGCTGACTCCTTGCAAATCCTGTGGGGCCAAAACTGGTTACTGGTTCATCCTTCCGCCTCGTACCATCCACTCCCAAACTCTTTCACAGGTTCTATGCCTTTCGAGCCCAATTGGACTCATCATTGGTGTATCTTCCTTAAAACATCTTTATTATTCCAAGAGTAGGGGATTTTCCTTGACCCATCTCCTCCTGGGCCCTGTTAGATGGGGAAGGCTCGTCACGACTTCTTGACTTAGGTTTGAAACTTGGGGGATGGGCAGTGTGGAGGGGTCCCGAGGTCCTGGGTATCCACGGGAGTCCCTTAGATTTCTTTATAGATGGACCGGTCCTGACAGGATTGTTCATGGATGGATCTTCTCCAATTGCTTACACTCGTCGATATCATGATCACATTTCTGATGATAAGTACATAATTTCATGGTTGTCCTTCCAACTTCTTTACCTTCTTCGTTAAGTCTTCTAGTTCCTCGGCCATAGCAAGTGCCTTAGAACATTCCTGAGAGCTTTCCTCCTACTTTGCTTTGTCTCAAGGGGGGACTCATCCTCCAACCCTTCTTCTCGGTGCATGCGACTGATGTCGAGAAGTAATTTCTCCTCAATGGATTTCCGGAAAACTACTGCTATAAATTGAGTCAGCTGTTCTGGATTGATTGTAAAAGTTTGCTGAGGGGGTGGATTCCCTTAGGGAACCTTTGAGTCTGAGGGCTCTCTTCTAGAATCCTCTCTCCGAACTGATTTTTGGGAGGAAACCATATCTACGTCTTAGATCTGCTTTCCCATAGATGGCGCCAATGATGTGGGCCGGGTAAATCAGGTGAGCTGGATGGGCGATTCACCGAGACAGGTGGATTCTTCTAGGGCACTCGACATTTCGGATGGATGGTACCCTGGCTGATGAATCTGTGCACTTTAAGAACAAAAAATGTTAGCGAGGCGCCGAAAGATTTTTTGGCGTAGCCACTCCGATGCTCAAGTCAGTCAAGTGTCTTCCGCAAAGAGAAATGCAATATATAGATTGTATATAGAGTGCTTGTGGAAAAATTAAGTGAATAGCCTACATCTGGATTAAGTAAACACGAGTATTTATAAGAGGAAAGGTAACGATGACCTTGTTTTCAGTACCCATTTTCTATTCATGGAAAGATGACTGCACATCCCTTGTCATCATCACAACGTGCGTTGAGTGACAAACCAATTATTTCGAAGCATAGTATCCCATATATGTTGGCCGGGTATTGATACTTGTACTGATGTGCTCGGTCAATAATCATGTGTGAGGATGTAGACGAGATCATTGGTATTCTAAGTCATTTTACATTGCCCGGGCTAATCCAAGAGCCTAGGCTTACTCGAACGTTTGTTAGCTCTGATTAGTTTGTCTCTGCGAACTTAGAGATGACTTTCTAAAAAGAGCACTTCCTTAATCCATACTGGTCCTTCCTTGGCTCCCTCTTGCTCTCGATCATGTTCTCCTTCTCGAGTCCCAAGATGGCTCGGGTTCTTTTCCAAAGGAGATCAACTTTCAAAATGTGTAATTTTTAACTAAACTTAGGCTTCTAATAAAACGAATCCCAAAAATAATCAAAATTAAATGTTACGAATGGATAATTTTTAAAATCTTATACTACGCATAAATTATGAATTGGAAGCGATCTTGGTTCGAGAGCTTGTACAGAGGAAGAAATAAGGTTGCTTTTTGCGAGACTGTTTCCATAAAATATTTCTACGCAACGGCTTGACATATAATTGGAGAAATAAAAGCATATAATTTTTTTGTTGAATTTCTGAAAAAAAAAAAAATTGGACGTACCACCCACCCACCCACCCATCGTATCACCAAATGGAAAAATCTAATATTTAATGCGTAAAATACAAAACTTTATGCCCAATGTCAATTTTTGAGTTGTGATTGACTAGTGCCCTTAAAATCACTAACTCATGTCTCCCAAGTGCACTATTAACTTATTTAAGTCAAATATTGATTCCTCGTACATCATTGTGGATCGATTGCCACATGTAATCAACAGTTGATATATATATATAGTTTTGATATGCTGCACACCTACCGTGCACACTTATGTGAGCACCGATGAGGTGTCACTCACCTATTGGATGTGATGAAATATAGAAAAATTGCACATCCAATAGGTGAGTGACACCTCATCGGTGCTCACATAAGTGTGCACGGTAGGTGTGCAGCATATCAAAACTATATATATATATCAACTGTTGATTACATGTGGCAATCGATCCACAATGATGTACGAGGAATCAATATTTGACTTAAATAAGTTAATAGTGCACTTGGGAGACATGAGTTAGTGATTTTAAGGGCACTAGTCAATCACAACTCAAAAATTGACATTGGGCATAAAATTTTGTATTTTACGNACTAATTTTCAATATTTACAACTCTTATTTTCAACATTCAAATATCCAACATTCAAATATTCAACATACACATTTTAAATATTAATTTTCAACACTCCCCCTTGTGATGATGATCATGATACGATGATGTCTTCATTACGTGTTTTTGTACTGCCTCATTAAAAACCTTACTAGGAAAAACCCATTGGGATAAAAACCATAGTGAGGGAAAAAGAGTGCAGTCACGTAAACTCCCCCTCATGTTGATACGAACAATTCTTCACAAATTTCGTAGATTGCGCATCCCAATATTATATATATGCTTTCTGAATATTGTCGTAGGAAGTGCCTTTGTGAAGAGATCTGATGAGTTTTCACTTGATTGAATGTGACGAACATCAATACATTTATTCTTCTCAAGCTCTTTGGTGAATGCGAAGAACTTAGGAGGAATATGTTTAGTTCTGTCGCTTTTTATGTATCCTTCTTTCATTTGAGCAACACATGCAGCATTATCTTCATATAGTATCA
>NW_027360113.1:79548-163546 GCF_012295235.1 Primulina huaijiensis | reverse complement strand
ACATCATGACTTTGTTCAATTTGTTTCTTCGGAATTTCAATTCGACCAGGAGCATTTACAGCATGTATATATGATTTAGTTACCCCTTTTGTATCTGTAAATGCATCTGGTATTTGATTTGCTATTCTTTGCAAGTGCACAATTTGCTGTACATCTTTTTCACATTGTTGTGTTCTTGGATCCAGATGTAACAATGATGATACATACCATGTAATTTTTTTTTCAGTATGTTTCTTGTCTCCCCCTAACATTGGGAAGATTTCCTCATTAAAATGACAATCAGCAAAACGTGCTGTGAACACGTCGCCTGTCTGAGGTTCAAGATATCGAATGATTGATGGACTATCATAACCGATATAAATACCAATCTTTCTTTGAGGTCCCATTTTCTTTCGTTGAGGTGGTGCAATAGGCACATACACCATACATCCAAAAATTCTCAGATGAGAAATGTCTGGTTCTTTACCAAATGCAAGCTGCAATGGGGAGTATTTATGATATGCACTTGGTCTGATGCGAATTAATGCAGCGGCATGTAAAATTGCATGTCCCCATATAGAAATAGGGAGCTTTGTTTTCATAATCATTGGTCTAGCAATCATTTGCAGACGTTTAATCAATGATTCAGCCAATCCATTTTGAGTATGTACATGAGCAACAGGATGCTCAACAATGATTCCCATAGACATACAATAATCATTGAAAGTCTGGGAAGTAAATTCACCAGCATTATCAAGTCTAATTTTCTTGATTGTATAATCGGGAAATTGATTCCTCAATTTTATTATTTGAGCAAGTAATCTTGCAAATGCAACATTTCGAGTTGACAATAAACATACATGTGACCATCTGCTGGAGGCATCAATCAATACCATAAAGTATCTGAATGGTCCACATGGTGGATGGATTGGTCCACAAATATCACCCTGAATACGTTCAAGAAACATTGGTGATTCAGTTTGGATTTTGGCTGGTGATGGTCTTATAATAAGTTTTCCAAGAGAACATGCTTTACATTGAAACTTATTATTCTGAAAGATCTTCTGGTCTTTCAATGGATGACCATGTGTATTTTCTATAATTCTTCGCATCATTGTTGAACCAGGATGTCCTAATCGATCATGCCAATTGGTTAATATTGAAGAATTATCAATTACCATGTTTGATTCAATGGGACGTATATGTGTATAATGCAATCCAGTAGGGAGCATTGGTAGTTTTTCAATCACATATTTCTTTCCTGATTTATATGTGGTAAGACACATATATTTCTCATTCCCTTCATTCATTGTTTGAGTATCATACCCATGGGAATATATATCATTAAAACTCAACAAATTTCTTTTCGATTGTGGTGAATATAAAGCATCATTGATCAAAAATTTTGTACCATTAGGTAACAAAAATTGTGCTTTACCACATCCTTTAATCAAGTCTACAGGACCTGATATTGTATTCACCATTGTTTTTGTTGGTTTTAGTTCTAAGAAATATCTTTTATCTCGGAGGATAGTGTGCGTTGTACCACTATCAGGTATGCAAACTTCAGCTTGGTTTATAGCATTTTCCATATTTGAACTTCAAAAAAAATGTGCAATGAAATAAAATTACTGACAATACATTTATAAAAATAAAATACAATACAATACATGTTTAAAAATTTAACACACGATAAAATATTATCATACAAGTACATGGAAAAATAAAATTTTTTTACATATCTATTCCACCAGCAAATTGGTCATTGTCTGAGAAAATCAATAAGAAAATCTCCAGCATCAAAATGAGTTGAATTATTCAAAGGTTCATTGTGTTCAGTAAAATTGGTCTCCTTTTCTTTCTCCTTTAATGATTCTTTATAAAGTTTACAAAGGTGCTCAGGGGCTCGACAAATACGGGACCAATGTCCTGGAGTACCACATCTGAAACAAGAACGTTCAAATCTTTTTGAGTGATTCTCATTAACACTCATATTCTCATGATGTCTTTTCGGTGGATGGTTTGAAACGCTATTTTGAGATGAGTTATAGAAATAACTATCTCGATTATTTTCAAAACCACAGCCGCGTCCACGACCACGGCCACTTCCACGTCCACGTCCACGTCCACGATTTTGTCCTCGACCAAAATCTTGTCTATAACTATGATTTTGGTTTCCAGGTTTACATTCATTTTTGCTTACAACATTTATTTCAGGAAATGCCGTTGAACCAGTGGGTCGTGCCTGATGATTTCTCATTAACAGCTCATTATTCTTTTCCGCCACGAGAAGACAGGCGATGAGTTCAGAATATCTCGCAAATCCACGCATTCTATATTGTTGTTGTAGAGTTATATTTGATGCGTGAAACGTGGAAAATATTTTTCAAGCATTTTCGATTATGTAATCTCATGTCCACAAAATTTTAGCTGCGAGATTATTCGATACATCGCTGAATTGTAATCACTGACTTTCTTAAAATCTTGGAATCTCAACGTATTCCATTAATCTCGGCCGATCGGAAGTATAACTTCCCTTATATGTTAGAATCTTTCTTTTAATCCCTTCCACAAAACCATGGGATCTTTTTCGATCAGATAATCACATTTTAATCCGTCGTCGAGATGTCGACGCAAAAATATCATGGCTCTTGCCTTTTCTTGTGATATGCATATGTCATTTTCTTTTATGGTCTCATTTAGACCTAATGACTCAAGATGCATTCTACATCGAGAGTCCATGGCATATAATTTTTCCCCGTAATATCAAGAGCAATGAATTCGAGCTTTGCCAAGTTTGACATGGTGGCACTAAAAAAATTACGATGCATTTTATTAGTTAATGAATATTACAATACAAAGTAATGGATAAACAACAAATACAAGCATTCGTAAAAATAAAGAAAACACACGAGGATGATATTCTTCGATAAATACAAGACTTGTGAGTATGATAACCAAAATAATTAAAAATAACCTTGAAAAAGCCATCTTCTTTTTTCTTCAAAAATTTGATGAAGAATAATTTTTAGAGAAGAAGAGAAAGTTGGAGTAATTGAATGTGTTTGTGAGATCATATTTATAGGACAAAAACTAGCCGTTTTGTTACCGTTTATGACATTTGGTGTTCAAAAAATAAATGTATGTATTTGTATAATTTTATGGTAATAATATGGTGTATATAATATTTGTAATGTTTTAAATAATTATGTATATCATATCACAATATTATAATGAGGTGTCATAAGATATTTTGTTTAAAAACCTTATAGACTTTTATACTTGTCGTATCCCTTACCGGGAGTGTGGGATGTCGTCTTAACATCCTCCCAGGATTTATAACAAGTTTTTTGAAAAATTTATTTTTATTATTTATAATAACATTATATTATATAGTAAATATATAAACAATAAATAAATAAACAATAAAATAAATATTATTACTTTTGTTACCTTTTTCTTCTGTTTTGGAGCTTGGAAAAATATGGAGGACTTTTAGAGCTTCGTGCTGATAACGTGTTGTGAAAAAGTAAAAATTTACGGTAAAAAGTAAAAATCTCAAACTCTCAAAATTATCACACTACACACTTTATAATATTTTTCTCTCAACTCAATTGTGATTTTCTTCACAAATGAGATATCTATTTATAGAAAATCTTTACAAATAATCCAAAAATAAAATCATCATTACCTACATCATCACACACTAATTTTCAATATTTACAACTCTTATTTTCAACATTCAAATATTCAACATACACATTTTAAATATTAATTTTCAACGATGTTGAATTTGTATGCTAGATAAAATTATAATTTTTGTCTCATATAGAAAGAGACATCCATATAAGGCGTGACCTTAATTATCATATTTCCAACAGTTTTCTGTGTCTGTCAAATAGCAAAATTACAAAAACAAAGAATTAAAGCCCAAAAAATAGACTTTGATCGATTTGATATTGACATTTGACACCACCTTCCCAGTACTTTTAATAGGCAGCACGACACGATACCCCATTATAAGTGAGAATTTGACACATACTATGGCAAATGGAATCAGCTTTCGAACTTTTCTAACAAATAAAGTAAGATATATTTCTTATTCATACGACAATAATATTATCAGGGGTTTGGTTCGAATTCTTGATTCACCTCGAGTTGTATATATATGTAACATGTGGCTGCTCATAATCATTGGATTTGCCGTGAGGAGTCTAGGGTTGGTATATCATATCTTACCAAAAACCTTATATCGAAATTGTACGGTATAACAAGATTTCGGTACGGTATCGGTATATATCGTTTTATANGTAACATGTGGCTGCTCATAATCATTGGATTTGCCGTGAGGAGTCTAGGGTTGGTATACCATATCTTACCAAAAACCTTATATCGAAATTGTACGGTATAACGAGATTTCGGTACAGTATCGGTATATATCGTTTTATACAAAAAAAACCTTACATTTTAAAATTTTTATAAATTTATTATTTTAAAATAATATATATTTTAAAATTTTTGTATATTTTTTCGGTATTTCGGTATATACCGAAATTTTCAAATTGCATAACATTACCGTACCGAAAAATTCGGTCTTGTTACCGTACCGTATCGAAATCTTCGGTATACCGAAAATTCGATAAATTTGGCATTTTTTCGGTATGGTAATCTCAATACATATCGAAAATTCAGTATTTTTTCCCACCCATAGTGAGGACAAATATTTTTATTGTATCATATGATGCAATAAAGTTGGGCCCCGACACTAGTAGAATTTTTTTTATTTACTTCGCATATTTAATGAAGTCATAGGTAGATAAAAACCGAAGTCGCGACTCACAAGGAGAAAAAAAAAATTTTAGCGTTCAACCAAAAAAAATAAAGAAGTTTGTCTAAATTGAAGTTGATCTAATCAAATACTCATAAGAATAATTGAATAAAATGGTTATTTTATGGATTGAGGAATAAAGTAGTGAAACATCTTAATTACGAAAATTAACTCAAATAATATGGGAACTATTTAAGTTGTAATTCAGAATATTTTATTGTTATTATTTGATTATTTTACAAAGATTAAATAATTGTGTTTTATATGTGTATGGTGCACTTCACATATTTAGTTTTGAAATACTCTCGTTAATGGAAAATAATTGAATGCACACTATTGCTTGAGTGAAAATTCGACTCGAACTTGGAAAAATCTACACCACGATCCCTTGCGATAATAAGATTTACATTATGGAGTGTGAATGAAATTTCCCTTACTAATGGACTCATACCACAAGCGAAAAGACGTAAAAAGAGAAAATGTTCCCCTCCCCTTCCATTTTGTTCAATAAAGTTGTCATAAAAAGATTGCTTTTAATTTGAGGGTTGGCATTGGACACGATAACAACGAATACTTTACGAGGCAAAATGTTAAGTTTTCAAAACGGGAGAATAACATTTTCGGTCATGTAAACTACACATTTTTCATTTTTGTCATATTTTCTAGGGGTGAGCAAGATTTCGGTTAAACCAAATTAACCAACCGAATCGAGCCAATTCGGAAATTCGATTCGGTTATTTCGGAAATTCGATTTTGAAATTAAAAAAATTCGGTTATATCGGTTAATTCGATACGGTTACAGCTTCCAAAATTTTGAAATCGATTAACCGAATTAACCGATATAATAAATACTATTATTTAATAAATCTTTATTATTTATCAATTTTTATATATATTTAAATTTTTAATTTTAAAACCAACTCTAATTCTAATCTACTTCTAAACGTCTTGGCTTTCTCGTTCTCACTTCTCTACTTTCCACTTTTGACTTCATCCGCTGCCCACCCATCTCTCGTTACCGGTCGAGACGCCAGTCGCACATGTTATGTTATTTTATAAAAAAAAACATGTATTAATTGTGTTCAAACAAAACTTATACATTTGTTATGTGTGTGATTTTATGTTTTTATGCATTTGTTTAGACTGTAATGTTCAAAAAAAAAAATACATATATAATTAAAGTTAAATCACAAATTTTTTAAAAGCTAATCGATCGATTTTAATTCGGTTCGGTTTCATCAGTTGTGAAAATTAATTCTTGTCGGTTCGGTTATGGATAATATTTCGGTTCGGTTCGATTATGGCTAATTCGGTTCGGTATGCTCACCTCTAATATTATCAGTAAATTTATGATTTTAGTTAATTAACTTGCACTTTGTTTTCAATTCTAATCATTTTTCATCGAAGTACTAACATGACATCGGATATCGGCGTCATACCAATATTTTTCAGTGTCATGTCAGCAATTCCCAACAACATATTAGCATTCAGGTGAAAAATTATTAAAATTGAAAAATACAAGTTAATATACTAAGAATATGAATTGACTGATAATACAAATGTACAAAACAAAAAATGAAAAACATTCAAGTTATAAGACAAGTGTGTGATTCTCCTTTTTCGGAACATCTAATTTAACCAGTCTTTAATGCGTGAGGCTTTATATTACCAAAAAAAATCGTGAGGCTTTAAAAGAATATGTTTGATTTAAAAGACCACATAAAAAAGAAAAAGAAGAAGAAGAAGAAAAAAAGTATGTTGGACATTTATACTCATGAAATTTTGTTTAACAGTAATTAAACAAAATTAAGTATGAACAATATTAAGTAAAAAAAAAAAAAGACGAATGAATTTTCGTCTTCCATATTTCTTGAATAAAATAAGATATAAATTCAATAATATCAATATTTATATAAAGATGTGACGTTTAAAGAATTTTTTGTGATTGAAAAAATAAATACATGAACTGGAAAACGTGAAGTATCATTATTTATTAAAAAAGAAGATAAGAAAATACTTTTTGGTATAATGGTTATGTTAATTACAACGTATGCTTTTGGCATCCTTCTATATTTATGAGCTGTGGGACAATCTATTTCCCGTGCACTCTTTTTTACTTTAAAGCTAACACATCCTTTTTATTTATTTTGAGGCCAAATCTTACTATAAAAAAGGCCACCATTTACTCATTCTTGTTGAAGAAAAGAGTGGCTTTGATATGCCCTTAGCTAGATCTTTATGTTCTGAATTAATTCTCGATATTTTCGGTGCTATTTGTTCCCTTTTACTTTCATTGAAATGATCCCTCCAGAGCAAGAATCTGGTACTATTAATGGAATTACCAACCGGGCCGATTATGTTAGCGTTCAAGTTGAAGCGCTGAGTTCAACAAGAAATGATCATAAAACGATAGAGAAAGATCGAGCTACTCAAATTCAACTCGGGGTTTTAGGCGAATCCTTACGACCCATCACTCTTAAGGTATGTATAGTTAACTTAGATTTTCTAATGAGAGGCACTAAAAGGTAAAGTTTATGCTTTAACTTTAAATTTTTCGTTTTCATTTAATTATAAACCACTTTTGACTAGGCCCCCCTCCACTCATTTTGGTTCATTGTTGTACCTAAATGATTTCATTTTGTAGTTTGAAGATGTGTCCTACACAATAAAGACCGGAAACAATAGTAGAAGCTTTTGTTTCTCCTCTCAACCAAAGATAACACGCAACATAGTCAACAATGTTACCGGAATTGTCCGCCCCGGCGAGCTAATGGCAATGCTCGGCCCGTCCGGAAGCGGAAAAACAACTCTTCTGTCAGCCCTTGCGGGCAGACTCCCTGGAAAAATCTCCGGCAAGATCACGTACAACGGGCAGGCATTTTCAAGCACGATGAAACGAAAAACAGGCTTTGTTACACAAGACGACGTGTTATATCCGCACCTTACAGTTCTCGAAACCCTAACCTACGCGGCCCTGTTAAAGCTACCAAAAACCCTCACTAAACAGGAAAAAATGGAGCAAGCTGAGCTGATTATCATGGAGTTGGGATTGACAAGGTGCAGAAACACTATAATTGGTGGGATTTTGTTGAGGGGTATATCAGGAGGTGAAAGAAAAAGGGTGAGCATTGGTCAAGAAATGCTGGTGAACCCTAGTCTTTTGTTAGTGGACGAGCCCACTTCAGGGCTGGATTCGACTACCGCACAGAGGATAGTGGCCACTCTCCGGTGGTTGGCACGTGGTGGCAGGACGGTGGTAACTACCATACATCAGCCGTCGAGTAGGCTCTACAGGATGTTCGATAAGGTGGTGGTGTTATCGGAGGGTTGCCCTATTTATAGCGGGTATGCCGGAAGGGTGATGGATTACTTCGGTTCGATCGGTTACACCCCCGGCTTTGATTTAATGAATCCTGCTGATTTTCTTCTGGATTTAGCTAATGGTACGAAGGTTCTATCTTGATTAATATGATTTGGGGTTTGCATTTTATACAAGTTAGTAATTACTTTTAAGTGTATTTATTTGTAGTATAGTAATAATGAAGGGTCTATATAGTTTATTAATTATGTCGCGATGGAGTCTTGGTTGAGGAATTGTAGTCACTTTGAAAATCTAATCAAATAACTATGATTGCCATATAAATTAGGCCTAAATCCAACCTTAATACGATGATAGTGCCACTTATCGAGCAACGACTCATTTAGATGTAATAATTATCTTAAAATGGAGTGTCAAATTCAACTACGTTTTAATCACTATCACGTGAAATATATTTTTGTGATCTTTTGACCCACAAAATTAAAGGTTCCATCTTTATCTGCTAAGCTTATCTTTATGTTGGTCCCATTAAATTTCCTTTTTGTCCCATTTACCACAAGAACGAGAACCATATATATGTACTAATATATATATTTCTTTGCATAATATTGCAGGTGTGACGCCTTCTGATTCAAGAAATGATTTTCAAAACAACCTTCATGGAAGACTAGACTATAATCATGATTACGACTCGACAAAGCAATTTCTAATACACTCGTATAAAAAGAATCTGTACCCTGTTTTGAAGGAAGAAATTCATCGAGGCATGCACGATCAATCGCAGTTAACTGAATCCACAGTACCATCAAGAACAGGTACATGATGGAACTAGATCACTCGATCCGAATTCATTGCATTTAACTTGCCTTGTTCTATATATATTTAATAAAGATCACATGACAATTGTCTCAGCATTGGATGTTCAATATATGTTTGTTATTAGAATTTAGCTTTAATTAATATACAAGGTGTTCAATTTCATCTTATGCAGATTCAGACAAGCAGTGGACTAACAGTTGGTGGCTGCAATTCAAGGTTTTGCTTAGCAGAGGACTAAAAGAAAGAAAACACGAATCGTACTCCGGTTTAAGGATATTTCAAGTCATGTCTGTTTCGATTCTTTGTGGACTTTTATGGTGGCATTCTGATCCTAATCACATTCAAGATCAGGTATTAATTTACCAAATTTATGCCAATATATACGTGGAAGGACAGTTGTTCCTTTCAATTGTACGTCGTAATCTATATATAGAAGAGTATGCCATGATCCATTTCTTTCTCTTTTCAATAGGTGGGACTCCTCTTTTTCTTCTCAATCTTCTGGGGATTCTTCCCTCTATTCAATGCCATATTCGTCTTCCCACAAGAAAGACCGATGCTAACAAGAGAACGTTCCTCGAAAATGTATCGTCTGTCATCCTACTTCTTTGCAAGAACGATTGGTGACATGCCAATGGAACTCGTTCTTCCAACAATATTTGTTACTATCTCATATTGGATGGGTGGCCTAAAGCCAAACCTAGTAACCTTCTTACTAACCCTATCAATCATCCTACTCAATGTTCTCGTAGCACAAGGACTCGGGCTAGCTCTCGGTGCTGTACTAATGGACGTAAAACAAGGAACGACGCTATCTTCGGTGCTAATGCTCGTGTTTTTGCTGGCAAGTGGGTATTACATCCAGCACATTCCGACTTTTATCGACTGGTTGAAGTACATTTCGTTTAGTCATTATTGCTACAAGCTTCTTGTTGGGGTGCAGTACGAGGAGGATGAAGTTTACGAGTGTGGGGTGAATTTAGGGTATTGCAGGGTGATTGATAATCCAGCTATAAAGAATCTTGGGATTGATAATCTGGGTTCGGATGTGGGTGTTTTGGTGGTGATGTTGGTGGGATATAGGGTTTTGGCTTATGTAGCTTTGAGGTTGAGGCAACCTTAATTAATAATTAGTGACTGAAAAGTTCATTTTTAACATTTTATTTTATATGTATTGAAGCCATGCACAAGTGATGAAATGAGATAATATGATAATTTATTTGTACATCTTATATTTAGGGATAAAATATAAATCTATTCCATGTGAATTAGAATTTGTTTTTGAACATTGTGATTTGTGAATGAATTAGAAAATTTTAAATTATTATTACAATTATGGAACAAATTTAGAGAATATTGTGCTGATATTGTTACATCAGGTGTGTTACACTCGATTTGTTTTATCTTCTTGTGTTAAAACTTTTCAAATGTCCTACACCTGGAGCACGTACACCTGTATAGCATAGACCGAACCCGTAAAAACATGTGAACATTAATACAAAAATATATATTTTATTTTGAATAAAAAAATGGAACTGTGAAATAATTGCAAATAATTAATGGTATCATTTTCAATAGACGAGTATAATGTACATTAAATTCACTTCAATTTAGTTCATTGGTGATATATGTAAAGACAAGTCTTCGTACCAATTCTCTACGTAGAAGGAACACATTAAGGAATCCGTACAAGAAAAGCAAGAGTTAAGAAGAAAGAGAAGGCCAACAAATATATGATAAAGCAATAATAAATCACTAAATATAACAAGAAAAAAGATGTCTACTTCCAAAACAAGATCAAGTCTATCCCGAAAATGAAAATAATCAATATGGATTAGGCAAAAACTTGTGTGAGACGGTCTCACGGGTCGTATTTTGTGAGACAGATATCTTATTTGGGTCATCCATGAAAGAGTATTACTTTTTATTGTGAATATCGGTAGGTTTGACCCGTCTCACAGATAAAGATTCGTGAGACCGTCTCACAAGAGACCTACTCTATGGATTATTGAACATTTAAAATTTTGGACCTATTTTTACGTGAGTTATACATCTTTTACTTTGTAGATATATTTCATAGAAACACTGTATTTATTGATATTGTTTAGTTTACAATTTTATTATTATGGTTTTAAATGCATACATTACGGAGGAACGATGTTTTTGTTTCTCAATTTTGATTCTTATTTTATATTTTTTTTCAAGAAAAAAAATAAATATATGCATGTTTAAAATAAATCAGTTTTAATTAGAAACAAAAATAAGCGTGGACTTGGATAAAACAGTTAAGCATATTTTTTGTTGTTGAAATTACTGAAATAATAAAGAAACGTAATACTAACAAATAATATGAAAATAGTCATTCACGCATTCGATTATTTACGTGCATGTATTCTTTAATTAAATTGATTATTGTAAAAATTTTAAAATTTTAAGATTAAATTAATATATCCTATATTTTTTGTAATTCAAACGAATCAATAGATAATACATATTTAGTAATTTTAATTTTTTTGGAAAATGGGAGAGATACATATCATATGTTTTTTCGTAAATTAAGGAGTATAAATAAAGATAAAGAAATAGTTTAACAATTTTAAGTACTTTGGAAAGTTAATGAGATGTGATAGTTATATATATGTAAGTTATACAAGTTTACTAAAATAAATTAATTTTCTAAGTTTTTTAATAAATTCAAAATTATAAAAAATAATAAAAATTATTTTCAATATAATTGTTCCTTATTTTATATAAAAATAACTAAACCATGCAATTGTACCTACCTATCGAACAAACTGGCAACTTTTATCCTTACAATTTAGACAGTCCAAAATGATCAGCGTCTCCGGTGTTCTTACAATTTAGACTGTCCAAAATGATCAGCGTCTCTCGGGTTGACATACGAGGTCTCGAATTCGATATCCAGTTGGAACAAATATACAAAACTATATATAACAACCTCTCTTCTTTTCTTGTTTCTCCTGCTGGCTTTATGCATTTCTGCAGCTTTATCCTCTACAAGCTTCTTTCGTCATGGATTGCAACTAACTTAACAGTCGCCAATTCAAATCTTACACAAGCAATAGTTTATTCGAATCCTTACACATTATAAATATGCCATCATGCACACTTCGTTTATCAAATCCCACTTCACCATCACCATTTTTATCTTCTCCATTGTCACAAACCGCAGCAGTAGCCTTAATATCGAAAGTTCCGATGCCTTCATTTCTTGAGGATGACAGGAGAAATGAAACCATGCCCTTTATTCCAAGAACCTTGAGTCACTCTAACGCCGCCAATTTGCGGAGGCACGTGGCGAGCGGTGCGTCTCGTTTCGTCCTCTCCACTAGCCAAGGCCAGTCTTTCCAGCAGGGCGTACGGAGAGCTGCTTCAGATACTTATGTCTGGACAACTTGGCTTCGTTTCAAGATGTTCCAGTATCTTGGGTGAAACAACGTTTTCTGCTTTTTCTATGCTGCCATTTACGAAATGCATGAAGTTCTATTATTGTACACTGCAAATGTTGTTGTGTTTGTTTTACCGAAAGGGTGATTATGCAGATTTTAGGGAGCAAAGGTTTTATATTTAGAAAAGTTGCATAATAATTTTGAAAGCTTTTTTGTTCGAAGAAACAATGTCTCTCTATGCATCTGGTTTTCTGTAATTTGTTGATTTGTGAAGTTGAAAATTATGCCAGAAATTGCGTTGTGGTATGTTTCTTTCCTATCTTACCAGTGGTTCCATGTTTCTTTGCAATCACGTTTTCATATGATCCGTTTAGTTTATAAATCTTCAAGCATAGCATTTGCTTAATTAATATGTGTTGGTTTTTATGCTAAACACTTTTGAATCATTTGTATTTATTCAGGGTAGGCTACAAATGGATTACTGGAATTCTTGCTCTTGGGTGTTATGCTTTCCTTCTTCTCCCTGGTTTTTTACAAGGTTTGTAAATATATTGAACATCCATTGTCGTTTAACCGAAAAAGATGAATATGAGAGTTACATTACCTCAAAGAAAGGTAAATTTCTGATGCAGTTGGATATAATTACTTCTACTCTGGGGACATTCATAGAGGTATAGTTTATGGAGACCAGCCCAGAAACAGGTAGATTTAAGTACAAAGTATTTTAGATATATCTTGATTCAACTATAAGTCTACAACTAGTTAGACATATTATAGAATGTGTCATGCTTATCTCTTGTGTTTATGACTGTTTGATGGGATACATTATCAAGATTTTTTTGTGCAGGCTTGATCTCTATCTACCGAAAAACAGAGATGGGCTGAAGCCAGTAGTCGCATTTGTAACTGGTGGAGCCTGGATTATTGGGTATATAGTCATCCTTGTTTGCTTTGATAATTATTATAGAACTGCATGTTTCTTGTGACAAACTAGTACTTAAAAAACCCTGGTCAAATGTTTTGCAAAAGCTGATCTTGATGAAGTAATGCTCAAGAGCTAATGGCCATGATTGTATGATCTGAAACACAACCGTTGGTGTTTCAAAGTTAGTGTCAGGCAAATTAGAGCACCAAAGAACTGAACATTGGAATATTTAGAAGAGGAAACAAAAAATTGACTTGGCTAGTAAGATTCCCCAGACACCCCTGGAGAGAAGTTTTATACGAACCAAACCATGCATAAATATTTAGTTTTTTTAAAAAAATTTATCCATGATTTTATATTATAGAATCAGTAAAAAAAATTTCTTTGGCCAAGCTTCATTGTTGGATCTTTCTTCTTGATACAGTTATAGGGCGTGGGGTTCCCTCTTAGGACAACATCTATCAGAAAGAGATATCATCGTAGCATGCATAGATTACAGGTAAATTAATCAATCTATTGGATGAACCATTTTTATTTGATGGATGCTAACAAGCTTTGTCCCGAGACCGAGATCTCAATGAATTCTAACTCGGGTCGTTTTGGGAAAAATCAATGTGAAGAATTTTAACTTTCAGTCTAATCCACATTGACAAAACAATGTAATCCCAGCGGCCGACGATCCTAATTTTAATATACAGACAGAGCTCTTTGATGTAATATCTTATATAACCCCCATTTTGCATGCATTATATTAAATCAGTCATCTGAAGTTCAATCACAGATATGGTACGTCTGTCTGCCAACAACTTTAGGCAAGATTATGTTAATGGCCATTTGTGTGGCTCACAGATATAGCTACTTTTGTTTTATAGGAATTTCCCACAGGATACAATTAGTGACATGGTGAAAGATGTTTCTCGAGGTATCTCATTTGTTTGCAACAATGCTGCTGATTACGGAGGTGATCCTGACAGGTAGTCTGTTTGTTTTTACATTCGATCAGGATTAATACTCTCAAGCAACTATCAGGAAATTATTGCTAACTCTCTTTTTCTTAGTCTAGATTTTTCCTCATGGGCCAGTCAGCTGGTGCGCATATTGCTGCTTGTGCTCTACTGGAGCAGGCAAACAAAGAATCTACTGAAGGGAAGAATTCTTGGAGTGTGTCTCAACTGAAATCGTTTTTTGGTTTATCTGGAGGGTGAGCTTCTGTATTCAGGATCACTCTCTTCAAATTAAACAAGCTTTTTTTCAAGTGAATTATGCAGAGTAAAGGTGGTAATGATAACTTATTATAAGTATGTAAATATTGTTTTTGAATATGCTCTTATAGTCAACGTTATGAGAGATTCTAGATTCTGCTTCCGAAGTACTGAAATCTAATTTGGGAATAGAAATGGTCAATAACATTGACAACATTTAGAACATAGACTTTGTTTTGATTTATTTGTTTTCAGGTAAGTTAGTACATGTTGGTTCCTTCGTTTTGGTCTTACCTGCTGCTATCTTTGTTTTTCGTCCTGTTTTTCTTTTTGTACGAGTTTAAGGTCTTGCTAGAATCTCTTATCTTCTCTTGCTTCAATCTCCTTTCATTAACCTGAGTTTGTTAACTCCAAGTAGCTCTTCTTCCTGCCC
Source organism: Primulina huaijiensis (assembly GCF_012295235.1). Classification (NCBI taxonomy): domain Eukaryota; kingdom Viridiplantae; phylum Streptophyta; class Magnoliopsida; order Lamiales; family Gesneriaceae; genus Primulina; species Primulina huaijiensis. Next base: position 148,631 of record NW_027360113.1, on the reverse strand, counting down.
GCTTTGGATAATTGGATGACAGCTGATCAAATACTATCTGATCGTTAGCTGGATGAGAAAATTGTTTGAACTTCTTGCATTTGTATGCCTGAATTGGAATTTAGATGGCATTTTCAATTTTATGGACAGATACAAGTTTCTCAATTTTGTGGATCATTTCCATAGTCGAGGTTTGCACCGCTCGTTATTTCTAAGGTTTGTACTTGACTGAGTGCTTTCTGCTTTCACTCACTTTTCTTGCAGTATGCAATATTATTTTCCTTATTGTTCACCCCAGCATAATGGAAGGAGAAGAATCCCTACGACTATACTCTCCGGAAATGGCGGTCCAAGACCCAAAAATGAGAAACGCTGTTTCTCTCCTACCGCCAATGATCCTCTTCCATGGAACCGGAGACTATTCTATTCCTTTTGATTCCAGGTGGGGAAAAATATTCTCTCTGAAAATGTATAGCAACTGAAAATATTGAAAAAAGAGATATGAATGAATTTGCAACCTTAATTGCACTAACATCATTCAAATTCTATATCCGTAAATCATATTTAAGGTGTAAAATAAGCACATTTTTGTGTTGGATACCTATTGTTTGTAATTTTCTCCTTATACAATTCTTGTCTGTGTATTGACTGTGAGGACTACCGTGCTTGCTTTCAGTAAAAGTTTTGTTGAGACACTTCAAAGCTTGGGAGTACAAGCACAATTGATTCTATACGAAGGAAAGACACATACAGATTTGTTCCTTCAGGTATGTTTGGCGGACACCAACTGTTTTTATTCTTCTTACCACAGTATCATTAGAAGGAATGAAAAAACATGCTCTATTTTTTAAAGCACATTCACGAGGACGAGTGCTTACGGTTTCTTTCATTATTCCTTTATTCGATCATGCACGAAATTCAGGACCCAATGAGGGGTGGCAGAGATGACATGTTTGAAGATTTGGTTGGAATAATTCATGCTGGAGACTCTGAAGCTCTGGCCAAATATGCTACAGTTCCTCCCAGAAAGCGCCTAGTACCTGAATTCATGTTAAAATTAGCAAGCAGTGTTAGCCCCTTTGATCATCGATTCGATTCTTTTACTAAAAACAACGAGCCCTGGCAATTTGGAATATATTATTGTCTTCAACACAAATATTATTTTAGAATGTAAAATGTAATTCAATATAAAATATATTATTTTAGAAAGTTTTTACAATGTAAAGCAGAATCTGTTGGTTGTATTATGTAGGAAAAACATACAAGAGCATGCATTGAAATTTTACCTAGTGTAATTACATCTCTCAAGCCGTTGACTGACTAATAATTAAATTTGGCGAGTAGCTTTAGTCGCTTAATAAGACCCTATGTGATGATTCTAAATGCTATCGTAGCTAACTGTTTAATAAAAATTGAAGATGTTGGTTGTATTAGTTAGCTTGAATCTTTCTGAAAATATCTCCGTTGGAAAATTAGTTTTCCTCTTCATTAAATAGAGAGGGGTAATCAGAACTTTGGTGTATTTCTGTGTTTGTCTCCAATGTCCATCACATATATGCATGTATTTTGTAGTTTACAAGAATATATATTTGCTCTGAACATTTAGACCATGATTTCTGTGTATACATATTTCATGTTGTTAAATGTCATGGCATGATACTCAAATCTTTGATGACAAGTTTATTTTGTTATCATGGGGAGTTCTGTAATGTGTATAAAATGCAAAATTGTGTGCCAATCTTAGAATTCTCACATATCTTATTGGGTTATTCTCTTGAATCCATTAGCTTTGGAATTATATGGATTTGTGTGACGTTCATGATTCTCTTGCTTTATGTTCCTACTATGATCATTAGCTGTGATTTTCTGTTTTGTTCCTTCATCATTGTTGCATAATCTCTTGTCTAGCATGTCATGCTACTTCCTACAGATTCTTCAACCTTTTATGGATATGTTGCTGTGTTTTTTTCAGTTGATAAATTAAGCTACTTAGTCTGGATTTACAATGATTTCTGTTTTTTCCATTCATGAATTTAAGCGACTTTCTCCCATTCATAAATTTAAGCTACTTTACAATGATTTCTGTATTTCAAGCTAACTTGATAATATTGGGATCGTGGCAGTGTACTAATTATAGGAGGAATATCTTTTAATACAGGTACACATAAGTCTAGAGCAAACTTTCTGTTCTTTTCAGATTCGTCTATAATGGAAAAGCATGTATAGGATTTAATAAATGAACCAATTTCATATCAGTATGTAGTAAGAAAACATTATATATGAGGAAATAATGAAAATTAAATATTGAAAATTGACGTGATGCTCTGATCCCCTTCTGTATGCCAATAAACATCTCTCTCACACCAAAATCTTTCTAATGAGTGCATCCATAGGAGAGTTCTCGTCCCATAAAATTTTAGGAACAGAATGCCATGGCAGCCAAAAGGGTAGCCACAATCAGTCCTGCACTCACCGGCATTCTAGTTCTTCCCAGCTGATGGATGGATACCCCTCCACTCTGTAAATGAATTCTGAGAATCATCAACTTTATGATATTTTGATATATCGATGAGTTTCTTTTTCAGTTTTCATCTGAAAAATAGTCAAAACTTTAGGCAGAAGATGTCTTACCAAATCTAAGGTTGGCGCTGGTGCTGGTGTTGCGTCATCGGTTTGTTTAACTTTAGGAGGTGCTGGAGGACTTAGGATAGTGGGTGCAGGCGCTGGTGCATGAAGATGCTTATGCTCGTGCTTCCTTTTTTTGTGTTTTCCAGGAGTAGGTGAAGGTGATGGGACTAATTCAGGTGCTGGTGCAGGTGAGGTTATTGTTGGTGCCGGTGCTTGTACTGGTGGTGTGGTAGGCGGTAGGATTGGTGGAGGTATCACAGGCGGAGAGGCTGGTGGCAGCACTTGCACTGGTGCTGGGGACGTCGCTGGTGATGGAACAGTAGGTGGTGGTGCTGGTGGTGGAACAGTTGGTGGTGGTACTGGTGGTGGAATAGTAGGTTGGGGAGGCAGCATTGCAGGTGGCTGTGATGGACTTGAAACCGGTGGATTTTGTGGAGGTTGTGGTGGTGGGATCGTTGGACTTGAAGTAGGTGCAATTACCGGAGGCGGGACTACATTCGGTGCAGCTGCAGTTACCAGAGGCGGGACTATATTCTGTGCAGCTGGTGTACTAGAGGGCGGGACTATATTCGGTGCAGCTGCAGTTACCGGAGGCGGGACTATATTCTGTGCAGCTGGTGTGCTAGAGGGCGAAGATGCCGGTCCTTGGCACTTGGCTATCACGAAGAAAACGCAGAAGAAAGCTGTGAAATGAGTCCATTGTAAAGTTCCCATTTTGCAGAGGTGGAGTTCATGTGCAAGAATTTGTGAATTTATAACTCAAAGTTGTCACAAATTTTCGAAAGTTGGAAGAGTTTGGTGATATGTCATGAGAGGAAATACAGTTCACACTTGAATGCTACATGTGGCTTGAAATATTGTTCATGTGTTGCAATCAGATAATCTAACAGATTAAAGGGCAATGTCGAAATTATAATATTGATTAATCAAATAATTAATCAATCTAGAATCTCATTTTATACATTATTTTCATTTCATGTCTTTTGTGTGCCTTTCACTATTGGAGTTTTGAGGGCTTTTCTTCGAAGTAAAGTGAAATGCAATTTGGTTAATACATCAAAAAAGTTAATAAAAGGCAATGTCTACATACTAAGAAAAAATTGTCTTCATTGCACAATGATCAATGGTTTTCAAATTTCAAGTTGGAGTCGATTTCGCAACTCTTCCATATGTATTATATATTATATAAAATTTAATTTTTATGAATACAAGATCTCATACCATCTTTTTCTTTAATATATGGTATTTTTATGAACCGAAAAACATAAAATAAAATAAAAACAAATTATTCCGCTGGATCCAAGAATATTCATTTTATGTTTTCGAGGTTGATCAAGCGGAACATTAAATTATTGACAACATACATGCAGAGTACAGCTATTAAGGTGGGCAAAAACCTTGAACCAAGCAGTTGGTTTCAACAGAAATTTGATTCTTGCACAGCTCCTTTTTTTGGTATTGAGTCGACATCTCATTCATTTGAAATAAACATTGGCGGTGGCAGGCAATACATTTTTTGCTCTGCTGTAATGGATGATGTTTAGAAGGATGAAAATCGAAGTAGACATCATGAGTGTGAAGATAAGCTCGACTCAAAACATTGGCATCTTCAGTTATTACTCGACTTGAAAGAAAAAGCTCTAATTAGCAATCCTGGCTTGAAAAGTTGAACTAGTAATTCCGGCATCATACTACGATTATAATACAACTGAACTAGTTTTAATTTTTACATCCTGCAACACAAGCCAGTGACAGCAATTGGTGTCCACAAATATCCAATAATCATGTCCATACAATTTCCACAAGCAGGAATGATAATATCTTTAATGTTACATAAAGATAATTTTCCTCGGAGAATAATATGGAATACACATTACATTTTTAATAATAACGTTTACGAATTATTTCTAGAAAATCTTTTTTTACAAAAGACACCGAGTTAATCCAAACTTAACCAACGGTTTTGCAAATAATTACACCTTCAAGGAAAAATTGTGCGTTAAAGAAACTAGCAACGCAAATACAACAGAATACAAACTGGTACAAAAGAACCCGCTCATCTAACTAATGGATTTCTGCAGCTCCTGAAATGATCCTGGAACAGGAGGAACGTCAAATCTATTGCGCAGTTAACTACAAACAGAACATAATGTGGAAGGCAACATGAATCTTTGTCAAGAACTTAGAAGGATGGTGTCTAATGGGAAGGCATGAAGGAGGAGTGGGAGGCTTGAGTTTGTTGTTTTTCTTCTTCCTCCTAAGCTGAAAGAACTGTTGCATTACATCCGCACATTCTGATGCCAACACTCCTCGTCGAGTAGTTATATTTGGGTGGAAAGGGTGAATTGGAGCAAGTGGCTTATCAGTTTGGTCCAAGCGATTTCCTTCATCGCCATTTGGGAAAAGTCTGCAAATGTTGATCAAGATTGTTGGTTCTTTATGAACGGATGTTCATAATCCTTGTAATACCAGTCGGTGTATATGATGAAAATTGTTGATGGGATCGATCAAGAAGAGTAGCAGATAACCAGTTAATGGGAACATTAAAGTTTGGGGGAAATGAAGAAAGATAACATCGAGTAATGGTTATTTTTTCACATTCATATTTCACCAATAATAGAAATGATCCATAAATGATGTTGACTTTGAAATACCAGAAATATAATAGAGAATACAACACCTATACACTGTTTACATGCTTCGGATGTGAAACTTAACATCTACTACACAATATTCAGGGTAAAAAATAAAATTGTTCCAAAAATATATCATAACCTTAATTATATCAAATCTAATTATAGATTATACTAATTGATTTCTAATGATTAAAAATAAAGTAAAATTGCTTCCACTTTGCTGGCACAACAATATTTCCTTGTCTTTCCCCATTACAAAGATAAGACCCAGCATGAGGGAGGTTCCCGTCGACACAGGAAGAAACATCTTTGGTTTTAATAATTAACGCATAAATGAACCCAAAAATTGAACTAACTACATTATCAGCACATTCATAAAGTCTGAAATGCTTCATTAGATTCAGGATTATAACAAAATATATTAACTGGCCGAAGAAAAGAAAAGAAAATTGGCAATGGAATGATATCAGTAACCTGGTTGGAAAAATTTTGGAACGTATATTCTTACAAAGGAAATAAGAATTTTTATCACCTTTAACAAGGATAGTGGATAGGACGCTCATCGTTGAGAGAATAAGACATGGAAAGTTGGAAACGTAAATTTCAAGTGATCAACATTGATATGTTGACTCAAGTTGCTGGTAAAATACAATAATATAGAAAATTAGAAAGCAACTTCCCCAGATCAAAGAATGAAGAGATTACAACAAATCATACCCAACATAAGCACAGAAAACATCATAGATTCGGGATTTCTTGAAATAACCAGACTATTCAATTTGTTCTGCTTACCTGATCCAGCTGCCGTCTGCCCCTAGAAGCTTGTTAGGTGCCCCCATACAACAGTGTCTAATCTAGCTTGAAGTATTGCTCCGGCACACATTGGGCATGGTTCAAGAGTCACATAAAGGGTAGTTGCCTGTTGATAAAAAAAAATGTTGGAACTTTTATGAAAAAACAGAGAATATTTTATTAATTTATGTACACACTTTTTTCATTGGGTGCAGCCCACTTAAATAATTTACAATGTATATCCAATGCCCATATCTTTGGTAAGGATATCAATATATATCTATCTATAAATAAATAAATCCTATTACAAAATAAAACGATCATATGAAAAAATATAAAATTTGATTTAATCTAGTCTCAATATTTTTACACACACCCTTCAAGCTTGGCTATAGACGTTGATGAGACCAAGCTTGTGAATAAGAAACTCAAATGCAATTCCTGTCAAGCCTTCAGTGAGCAGATCAGTTAGTTGATGAGAAGTGGGAACATATTCAATGTCGAGTGTGCCTCCATCCAACTTTTCTTTAATGAAATGGCGATCTACTTCCACATGTTTCGTTCTATCATAATTGACAGGATTGTGAGCTACACTGATGGTAGACTTGTTATCACAATATAGCTTCGTAGGGCTTTCAAATCCAATCCTCAATTATTTCATTACTCGCTTTATCCAAATGAGTTTAACATGTCCCATGTGACATGGCCTTGTATTCAGCTTCTGCACTGCTCCTAGCCACAATAGATTGTTTCTTACTCCTCCAAGTTACGAAATTTCCCCACAATTGGTTTTGGTGAAGAATAAACCTTTTTCTGGTGTATGTTTCAAATATTTCAAAATTTAATACACAGCATTGAGATGACCTTGACTCTGAGCATGCGTATATTGGCTGACTAAGCTTACTCCAAATGCAATGTCTGGCCTCCTATGCGAAAGATAGATAAGCCTTCCGACAAAGCGCCGGTAATTTCCCTTGTCGACTAATTCACCTTCCAGCATCTTTTCTTTATTACCAAGTTCAATTGGGGTCTTGCTTGGTTTGCATCCCAGCATGGCAGTCTCTTTCAAAAGATCCAAGGTGTATTTCCTTTGAGAAACAGAAATACCTTTCTTGCTCTTAGCTATCTACATCCCTAAGAAATACTTTAATGCTCCAAGATCTTTGACTTCAAACTCTTTTGCCATCATCAATTTGATTTTGTTCATTTCTTCATTATCATCTCTGGTGATAATAATATCGTCAACATAGACAATTATCACAGTAATCTTCCCCTTCTCAGAGTGTTTCGCAAACATTGTGTGATCAGCTTATCTCTGTTTGTAACCAAATCTCTTGATGCTTTTGAAAACCTAACAAACCAAGCTCTAGGAGATTGTTTTAATCCATAGATAGATTTGTTAAGTTTACAAAAAGTTTTCCCTCCTCAGTTCTCCGCAAATCCCGAAGATTGACACATATAGACCTCATCTTCCAACTCGTTGTTTAAAAATGCATTTTTAATATCAAATTGATGCAAAGCCCAATCAAGATTACTACTAAAGAGAGAAGGATCCGAACCGTATTGAGTGTGGCGGCAAAAGCCTCATTATAGTCAATCCCGAAGGTTTGTGTAAAGCCTTTGGCCACCAACCGGGCTTTATGCCTTTCTACAGAGACATCAGCCTTATATTTGACAATGAAAACCCATTTATATCCCACCGCACACTTGCCCTGTGGTAATCTCACCAAGTCCCATGTTTTGATTTTTTCAAGGGCATCCATCTCTTCTACGACAACAGCTTTCCATAGTATGCCTCCTCAATAGACCTGAGAGTAAATATACTAGATAGATTTGAAGTAGAAACACGAAATGGTGGAGATAATTTTGAATAGGAGACATACTAGAAGCTAGGATGTTGAGTACAATTTCTTACACCTTTTCTAACAGCCATGGGCAAGTTTAGATCAAGAATGGGCTATGTTGCACGGATACGGGTACGGGTATCGTATCGAATACGATACGGATACAGCGATACGGTAAATTTTGAAAATATAAGACAAGATACGTCTAGGATACAACAATTTTTAAAAAATATATAAATATTACACATAAATTTAGAACAAATGAAAGGTGTAAAGTCATGAGTCAAGAGATCTAATGGTTTATTTTTCCCTCAAACACAAAACCTCTCCCTTCTTGTAAAGACGGACAAGGAAAGATAGAACCATGAAAGAAAACTTCTTAGGAAGTGCTTTTCGAACTTTGGCTCCACATCAAAGTTACAAAGCAACATGGGAACTATCTCTAGTAATGTCAAATATAAAATCATTGTTAGGTCTCTGTCATCAAAATTAAGTTACAAATTCATCCTTGATTTCTTGCACTAGGAAAAGCCAAAAGAGAAAAGAAGAAAATAACATGTTTAATCAGGATTAATCCATTCCCTTTAGTGCAATGCTAAAACAAAATCTAGGTATATACAAGCGTAAGAGGCACAAGTTTATGTGCAACAAGGATATATCTCATTGATTTTTTTTATGCACCGCATTACTTGCTAATAAGCCATTTCTTTTGTTAGATTCATATAATACTTGTTCAAATCAAGACATATTCATGGTCATTACTTCATATGTTAATTGGCATGGACTCGACCTGAAGAACCATTTATGTAGTCTGATGGAAAATGTTACTCAAATGTACCTCCAAAATAAGTGATCACGTATTTGTCTGTACAGTCCAACTTACCAGAATAATCTAAAGCCAACTATAAACCTGGTTCTCGTCACTAAGATTCAACCTGAAGAACCATTTATATAGTCTGATGGAAAATGCAACTCAAATGTACCTCCAAAAACAGTGACCACAAAATAAGTGGTCATATATTTGCCTGTACATTTCAACTTACCAGAAACTAAAGCAAAGACAAACCTTGTTCTTGTTGCTAATTACTTCACTAATCAATATCAACTAGGGTAACCTCTCGCCTGATAATAATATTATATTAGAAAAATAAGATACATCACACCCCACTGAAATAGATTAAAGGAAACTAATCAAAGTAGTACCACCACCCAGCAAAACAATACTGTTTTCATAAGATACAAAACATCAATTTTAGTAGAGTATGCAGAATGTTGAAATGTTTTGGGATAAAATGAAAATATAATTATGCTTTGTTGTGAAATTCAGAGACAGAGATATTACTGAAAGCCTCCATGTCTTTAATATGTTTGAGGCCTCCCGTATGCAGATCATTTCTGCACGAGCAGTGGAGTCACGCGACTCTTCTACCCTGAAATATTGCCAATCAAGAGCAACTTGATTTACGTGTAACACACAAATCAAAGAAAAGCATGTCTTGGAAACTTACAGGTTGCATCCACGAGCAATTATCTTGCCATTATGCACTACCACAGCCCCCACGGAAACCTCCCAGTTATCAGCAGCTTTTTGGGCTTCCAAGAGTGCTTCTCTCATAAACAATTCATCATTTTTCCGCTGTTCAGATTCAATCCTATATGCTTCTTCCCATACATCAAATATATCCTTTATGACTTGGTCATTCCTCTTAAGTTTCCTTCCTTTTGCTTCCCCCACGATAACTGCTGTTTCAGATTGCTCCATTGATCCAGTATTTAGTTGTTCACTCATGTGACTATCAGATGCATTTGATTCTCCGCCCTCTGAAATCACCCTCACAACAGGAGACCTTTGCAGCCGTGATGCAGGAGAATTATTTGAGGGCTGTACTACTACAGCTGCAGAAGATGATCCATGATTTGTTTTGGAAGTTTCTTCAGTGTTAGGCAAAGAAATGTACATCGCTGAAGAAACACTTCCTAAAACAACTGAAGAAGATGCATTTGTTTCCGCATGCACTAGGTGGCCCCCAAAGTTGATGAGCTAGAACCTTCTTCAAATTTTGCATGGCTTTCTTGTTCATGTTGTTGAATGCCAGATATAGGTTCTTGTGTCATGCTTCTCATTTCTTTCTCTCCAGTTGCCTCTTCATTTTCCTCAGCTTCATGACCAGAGAACCATGTTTCGCTACTTGTTGACTGATTGGGTGAACTCCTGCCACCTGTCATTCCAACTGTGCTTTGAACTTTGGATCGTGAAGACCACCGTAGCTGAACAATATCTGCTATGATGTTCCACAAGGACCTGCCAGTTCTCTTGACAATAGCATTGTCAGCATGCTCTGCATCCTCCTGTAGTTCTGCCTTTGATGGCTCTTCAACAGATGGCTCATCTTCTCTCCACATCTCATTCAAAGGCCCCTATGTGGTAGAGTCCCGGTTGGAATGTCTTGTGTCATGCTTCTTGGATTGAGAACCCCCAGAAGTATATTGAACCAAACTCTTTTGGTCATGCTTCTCCTCAACCACAATTTCGGTTTCATAGGTTTTCTTCTCCATTTGAATTTTAGAACTCAAAAGTTCATGCCTTACCTTGTCAACAAACTCACCGACATAGTGGGCTGAGGATTCCTGTAATCGAGCAGCTGATCCATTTTCATCGTCCTGCAATATTAACTTTGAAGGCTGCCCTGCATTGCTATTGACATCAGCATATGATTCATTATGCAATGCTGGAGATCTCTCCAAGTGACGCCCAGGTAATGCAGTAGAATCACCATGTAAGTTTTCATCAGTGACCTTGCCACTAACAACTACACCAGTTGAATCAACTGTTGGTACACCTGTAGCTCCTAATTGAGAGGATGGAGTTCTCACAAACAGCTCTGGATCAATCTTATGTTGTTCCTCTACAAACATTCCACCAGAATCCTTGGAGTGAGTCATAAATATGTCAATCAAGTTATCAGATCCACTTCTGTAATCCCCTTTGTTAATAAGTTTAGCATGTTCTGAGGAATGATGCTATTTGAATCTTGAAGATGAACCAAAAGTTAAGCTCACTTTATCTTCTTGCTTTATAAATTGACTGTCAGATTGCTTTGTCAAGGTTAAAGTGCTTTCTTTTGTTGTTGATTGTTGGGACTTTCCCCTTGATTCCACCAGCCAGCTAGCCTGCTCAGAGTGTTTCTGCTTTTCTGCGTCATTAGTTGAACTGAGAACTCTACTTGAGTAGTCTCCCGCTCCCCTGGTTTTAACATTGGATTCAAACGTTTGGTGAGAAATTAAGTTCTTTCTAATGTCGATCTCTTGTGATTGCTCCACAACCTTCAGAGAATTCCTTTGGTATTCCTCCTCTCTGGTTCTAAGTCCAACTGCTGTTCGATTTTCTCTTATCACCTCCTCACTTGAGCTTGTTACTTTAGACAGCTCATCCTTCCCACTAAATATCTTTTGAGAGCCATGGGTAGACCTAACATTATCTCTTTCAGTGCCTGGGCTTTCCGCCAAATGTTTGTAGTTAAGCTTTGTTTCAGATTGCCTTGAAAGTTTATTATCCATATTCTTTTGTGCTCTCTCCTCAACAAATCCAGTACTTCCAGTTAATTGTGATGTCCTACCATCTATTTCATGTAGGAGTCAGAAGAATTTCTGTAATCACTTTCATGCACCAGCGAAAGTTTTGATTCCTTTTGTGATATTTCATTTCTATTTTCTATCTCTTCAATTGAGATATCAGTAAGTTTCTTCTCTGTTTTCTTTCTGAGTTCTGAATCAACAAATCTTGATCCAGCATGGGATCGTTGTGCAGAGCTCATCTTTGTCAAACTAACCCCATGTTCTTCTTCATAATCCTCAAACCTCTTGTTTTCTTGCCTAGCTTCCTGGTAAATCATTTAATTGCCCTTTGCATCCCTCACATACCCACTTGACAACTCTCCCACAAATCTCGTCCCTATTATCAATTTCACTGTCACTTTCATAATCACCAGCCGAAGAAAACGAGTAATAAGAAGAGCAACTAGATCCATCTTTCCTCACTCGCTCTCTGTGATCTGCTCTTCTCAAGAACTCTTCCTTCTCTTCCTCCAGTACATGTGACACCCAATTCTCCTTCCTTAACAAAGATTCTCTCTCTTGTTTTTCTTCAGCCTTTTGGCTCTCTTTTCTCAAAAAGGCTTCCCTCTCTAATTTTCCTCTAGTTTTATCCTCTTTTCTTATTGAGGCCCCACTCTTTTCTTCTTGTAGCTGAGCCTTTAGTTTTTCTTTTCTCAATAAAGCTTCCCTTTCTTCTTCCTGAATCCTTTCTTCTCTTCTATTATCGCCTTTCCTTGAGCTAGATGTCGATACTTCATATTTAATGCTTGTCCCGCTCCCGTGAACACCCAAATCATTTATTTTTTTCTTACTCCTGCAATCGTTACAAACTTCACCATCCTCTCTCTTTTCCACCGAGGATTTCTTAACTAATCTTTTGGTTTTCTTTCCCACATGAAAACTCTCCTCACCGACATCCTCAGCCAACAAACTAAGCACAACCTCAGCCTCAACAGCACCTCCAAGATCACACCTTTCACCCCTTCCCTCGAAAACAGTATATTTTCTAAACCCAAACCTTGTCCCACCAAAAGCTATCTCCCTAAAGTTACCACAATAACAGCTTCTATCAAAATCACACGCTGGCAACCGGTAATAAAAACACCGATCATAATCATCAGAAACCAGTTTCCTACAAGACTGTTGGATCAAATAATACTGCCTTAATCCGTATGATTCGTAGCAATAACTTGGGGTGATGGGCACTCTATAAACTGAATTAACACAGCAAGAACAACAAGATCTCGACGAAGAATATGATGAACCGGCCAAAGGGTGTCTTTCATTTCGGCCGTATGAGTAGTCATTGAAAGAATACCAAGTTGACCCTCTTGTTCTAAATGAAATTCTTGGAGCTATACAAGTGTCATACATAGTAGCTCAAATTCAAAGACGGGAGATTTGAGGAAGAAACTGTTACCTTCTCATATTAGATGTGCGTTTTGGATGATTCGTTCCACTGCTGACGCGAATGTTGCAGTGAAATCATGTGCTGAAATTAAAAATTAATTAATCGATTGGGAGAGGTTGAAATATACAGGAGTTTTTATTTCTCTTCTTCTTTTTCCCATCGAAACAGAGAGCCTAGGAAATTTATTTATTTGTTTTTAGAAAAACAGATGTTCCGAAAATTCGTTAAATAATCTCGATCAACTTTGTTTTTTAAGAAAATAACACTCTCAAATGTATTACTTGAAGAGATCGTTTTCTTAAAAAAAGAGTTGACTTAGGTTAAAAAAAATACCCTTTATTTATTTTGTGTGTTCCTTTTGTTCGTCTTATTTGTGCTATAATATTTTGTTAATTAACTTAGTAATCTGCATTAATCAAGGTTATTTTTGTATTAATATTTAAATTAATGTTTTCTCATACATTATTAGTTATTAATTAGTAATATTAATATTATATTATGGGAAAATCGTATTTTTCTTCTGTTTTTGTCTTTTTGTGTTTTTGGTATTTTATTTTGTCAAATTTCAACTATTTTTTTTACAATTTCAATTTTTTCTGACGTAACATTGATGTAATGCTGATAGAACATTGACACAATAATGATATTTGTAATGCATCGTCAATACTCTGATGATAATATAATTTATAAGACAAAAATGTTATGTTTCACACAAGGTCAAGATCATTTCCTGTGTGTTGTAGGGAGTGAAACGATAAATAATTACAATAACAATATATTTGACAAATAAACAAACAGACAATAAATTAAATAATAATTACTAAAATTTTAATAAAAGATAAAAATTGTGAATGTTGTTCCAAAATCCAAGTTTGCATTTTCGATTATGATAAGTTTGGATGAAAATTGTTTTAACCTGACTTAAAATAATCTTTCCTAATTCATATTACATGTTTAAATAATACTTGGTTTAATTAATTATGGTCTAAAGTAACAGAGTATTAATTAAATGGTAAAAATCTATGGACATGGATTGCCACATGAAGTGTCGTGAGATTTTTCTTCCTTTTTAATTCTATTCGGAAAAGATAAAGAACCGAATATTTTAGAGAAAAAAACATATAAAATAGAAAAAACAAAAAGAAAAACTAAATGTGATCGTCTCAAAACACAGCACACTCCATGGTAGAGGTCTTGAACCCCTCTGGATCGTCAGCTCCCATACATGGTCTTTTGCGCATGAGCTCTCTCGCTTGACTCTATCGGTAGAGCATTTCTTGCTAGATCGGATTGAGAGTCTCGTTTGGTTTCGAGAGCATCCCTCTCCCCGTCCCTTATTCTTTTGAAAACCGTCATCCTGGATTTTCTTTTCGTATGCCGGAGAAAGTACCTCACCTTTATACATATACATTCATTTTGATTCAACCTCGGGACTAAGACCTTGGAAATACAAATTGATCAATTCATTTTTTAAAATCACCACCTCAATTGTATTTGAAATGCACTGTAAAAGATATTTTTTTTAAAGTAAAATGTTGACTGAAGTTAGATAACAAAATGCTCTTTGACGAAGAATATTTATGTTTATGTTATGATTCCTCCAAGGCATATGAGGAAGGCTACCTCATCCAACAGGTCCAAGAATTTGGAGAGCATGAAAAATAAGGAATTGACCTCGCTTATAGCACAGCACATGCATAAGTTTGTCTTCAGCACCACATTATTGCACAAGAAGGAAAGAAACTTTATTCGAATAGATACTGCTAAAGTCAAAAATGTGCTTCTATTTACAGAAAAGAATTGCCCCAACAAATAGAAAGCACGCGATATATACGATACAAAACCGAGCCAAAAACAGACTACTAGTCGAAAAAACTAACCCGAATCTAAACTATATGCAGATGAGTCAGAGCAAGAGATGGCGCCACCTCCAAGTCGAGCAGCCATTGCATTTACGTTTTACACCAATCTATTCATCTTGATAGGAAGATTTTGGAACTTCTGAGCATCAATTTCTTGGGCTTTGTACTTGGTTGCCATCACTACTGGAGCTATTTTGATACAAAAAATCTGTACTATAATCTTGACTACCAAAGGCCATCCTGCGAAACAATCTAATTTCTTCGGAATGTTGAGCCGAGTTGTATATTTCACTTTCACCGACTCTCATTCCATTTGACAAATCCGAGTTAGCCATACTATCTAAAGCCCTCACCACCTGGAACGCCACGGAAATGTGTGAATGATTACACTACTTCTACAATGGAAAGCGTGACAATTTACAAGAGACATTGAATTTTTTTTTTTTTGAGTCCATAAAAGTTAGGAGGTGTGGGCATAATATTAATGGGTGTTTTTTCTAATTAGATTTAACAGGATTTATCGTAGAAGGTGTCACCTGTCCCATCTTGGGTCTCTTTGCAGATGAATGACGTACACAAGCCGCAGCAACTTCAATTGTTCGGAACATCTCTCCGCTGACATATTGCCCTTCAAGCCTTGGATCTGCCAACTCCTCCAATTCTTGTGTCTCAAGTGCATGACTAAGCAAAGGTCGGGCCTGAGATATATAAAATGTAAGATGTGAAACTTCTGAAAGCCGATTCCTGTTTTATGCAACGAATTATTCAGATGTGTAATGGTACATCACAACTTGAGGCCAGGTGGCAATTGCCACACCAAGTGACACCTATCTGATTTGAATGATTGACATTTGGAATCTCACAGCCCGACAAATGAATATGAAGACTCAAAACCGCAAAAGATCACACACCCAGAGTAACTTAATAAGAAACTTATCTACAGTTCAAAATAATCATGGCATAAATTAAGAATAGCAATTCAGAAAAACAAGAGTCAAAACTTGAAAATATCTAAGCTTCTTGTATGATGAAAATTATGTTGGATGAGGGGATCGGACTGTCCCATGCTTCTAGACAGATGGCCCTGAATTGCCCAACCAGATAGATCTTACATATTACTCAGTCATTCATGCCAGAGTGAAAAGAAAGCCCGTGCAGTACACGGGTCAACATTCATTGGGTTCATGAATAGGGTATTTAATGAACTTACCCACTCCACTATGCTCTCCTCCCCTAAGGGCTGGGATGTATCGACAGGCTTGCGTCCACTAATTAACTCCAAGAGCACAACGCCAAAGGAATACACGTCGGATTTGTCAGTCAACTTGCCACTGGATGCATACTCAGGAGCCATGTATCTGAACCAATCCAACCAGAGGAATAATATTAAAGATATGGTAACGTACAATCTTCTGATGCTCCTATTTAGCTTCCTCTGAACAATTAAATGGATGACAAATTACCCAAAGGTTCCCATTACACGTGTTGTAACATGTGTATTAGCATCCATAGCTAATTTAGCGAGTCCAAAATCAGATACCTGAAATGTAGATTTCATAAAAATGATCCAAAAGACAAAAAGAATATAGTTCTCAGTAACTAAGGCTTACCCGCGCTACGAAACTGTTATCTAAAAGGATATTTGATGACTTGATATCTCTATGGATAATACGGGGGTGACCTGAAGATTGAAAAGCCACTTCGCGATTAATGTCTTTTTAATTGTAAGAAAATAAAGAAAATCAAATGTCAATACTAGATTAGAATATCAAACAAAATGATGATTCAGAGCGAACCACCCAGTAAATGATTACTGTCCATAGTTTTTTCAACAGCTTAAACGATTGCTGTCCATAATTTTTTCAATAGCTTGATAATTGAATTACTTCTAACTTCTGAAACCATTCGTTAGTAAAACTGCCACCAATTTTTCTCCAGACCTTCCAAAAGACAGAACAAGATAGATAGACATAGAAAAGAGTAACATTGACAAATTTCAACCAAAAAGGGGGGGAAAGACATCTGCTCCCAGAAATTTTGTATCTCTCCAAGCACATCTAGGAGTTAGTATTTCATAAATTTTCTATCCTGTTAGTAAAAAAGATCAATACATAGTTGCACAACTAAATATGAAAGACAAGAAGAGAGATGTTACAGGAAGCACTTTACCCTCTAGAACAGATTCCTCGAGTTTTTACAAAGCAATTGTTTTTTATCATGCCGAACTATGAGCAGGTAGTGATTACTGAATTTTGCTAAAAAAATTATTTCGTTTAACAGCCCATTGGATAGGTGTTATAGAGAGCAAAGCTAATATATAAGAGTTCAGGAAAATTTGTCTCAAATAAGCCATTATCACCATATTTTTACATCCATAGTTCTCCCTTAGAACTCAAGTTTCATGTTCGCAGTATATTTATTATCACGACAAAGACAGCCAAATCAAATTAAACATGGATGCAAATTCTGATAGATTTAATGATGCATCGGGAAACGAGAATAAATAGCTTACAGTCTTCATGAAGGTAGGCAATGCCACGAGCTGAACCAATGGCGATCTTCACTCGTGTAATCCAATCCAAAACTGGCCTACCTTGACCTAATAGAAGAAACAAAACATTACACTTTTGGCCAACATCACCTTACTCCAACACTAAGCAATAAAACTTACCATGAAGATGGAAGTAGAGAGTATTATTTGGGACATATTCATACACGAGCAGCCTTCTATTCTCGGCAATGCAATAACCTACAAGTGAAACCAAATGGCGATGGTGTATACGACTTATTATCTCGACTTCTGATCTGAATTCTCGCTCCCCCTGCCCTCCACCAACCTTCAACTGCTTAACTGCTATTTCTCGACCATCTGCAAGCCTTCCTTTGTACACTGAACCAAATCCACCTTCACCCAAGAGATTCTGAGGGGGAAATCCATTAGTGGCCTCAACTAACTCATTGTAGCTGAACCATGACCTTGAATTCCCCAACCCACCCGGCTCGTGGGGAGAATGAGAGATGCCATTGCCAGAGCCGCTTCCATAACCGGATCCTGCTATTTGCACCTTCACCATACCAGAACCTGGTCACAAATTAAAGCACTTCTTTAATCATTTGCAACATTTAAAAAAAGTATACGTCACTGTTGAAAACCTCATTAGCACACGCTAAAGACAGCACCTGATTCTGTAGAAGGTTCGACTGAAGTTGGTAAAATGTGAACACCGTTTTGTCCGATATTCTTTTTCTTTCGCTTCCACACACAGCATGCAGCAGCTCCAAAGACTCCGAGCAATAGAAAACCAACAACTAAAACAATTGCCACCGTTCCTCCAGTGCCTATACCACCACCTCCAGGGGATGGTGAACCATTCGATGAATTGCCGCCGGAGTTACTGGTATTTGTATTACCTGATGGAACCAGGGGAGTCGAAGGAGGTGACGAGGATGGTGGTGACAAATCCTGGGGAGGTGGTGGCGCTGGTGATCCTAATACAGGCGGTGGAGATATTCCAGGAGGAGAATTTGAAGATGGTCGAGGTGCGGGCGGAGAACGAGGTGGACCTGGTGGCACAGAGTTCGGTGGTGGTGGAGGTGAAGTTGGAGGAGGTCTACGAGATGGGGGTGGAGGTGAACTTTGGGGTGGTACAGGCACGGCAGGTGGTGGAGGTGAATCTCCCGGGGGTATAGGAGACGGTGGCGGCGGCGAATTATCAGGTGGCTGGGGCGGTGGGGGTGAGGTTTCTGGTGGGGTGGCAGCAGGAGGAGGGGGGGCCCTACTTGGCGGTTCAGGTGTTACTGGTGGAGGTGGACTTTCAAGGGCTGGTGGTGGATTAGTGGACGGAGGAGGAGGTGAAATAGGAGGATCAGACGGAAGAGTAGGAGGAGGTGGCGAGGAAGCCGGGGGATTAGGCGGTGGAGACGCTGTTGGAGGTGGAGTAGATGGTTGAGATGGTGGGGTAGATGATGGTGTAGGCTGAGAAGGCGGAGGAGGAGATGACGCTGGTGGTGGAGAAGACATGGGAGGAGGCAGTGGCAAGGATGGCTCTGGTGGGCTTACGTCGGTGGCCGGTGCTGGAGAGGCTGCAGGCGGTGGAGGTGAAACGATCTGAGGCGGTGATGCGCTACTAGAATTCCGAGAAATAGGTGGCTGAAATGGTGGAGGATTCAAGGGAGCATCAACAATGGAAGAATTTGGTGATGGAGATGTAAAGGACATCTCATCGACATAATTTGACCAATTCAATCATTTTACAGACAAATCCCAAATCATATTCCTACAAAATTTCACAATGTAATGAAACAAGATCACTTGGAATCGGGCACGAATCAACGATTTCTTTCAAAAGATTCAATCTTTACACCCAGAATCAGTTATCGACTGAACCTACAAATCAATATTCAAATCCCAGATGTCCAAATCACACTCTTCCTCAAGAAAACAGAGAAATCTCAATCATGAACTTGAACCCCAATCATTAAACACAAAAACGAGCAAAACCCAGACCATTAAACACACAGTCCCACAACGAGTGAAGGATATCCACTACAAATTTAACGTTTAGAGACAGAACACCAATAACCCAATAAAGAGTGAGCGATAATTTCACTCGCAGAATCTTTCCTCTGGTGTAATATCGGAAAATCCAAATGGTACAGGCAAGAAGACTATTGCTTTCAGAGGACCATATGATAGACTACAAATGCTAAAAATCCCACCAAGAATTATCATCCCCTCTGTATGAATGTGGAAGATTTTAAACAGTGCTAACATCAGCAAATTTAGAGATTACATATGCAGCTAGGTTTGATTATTCATCGAAAATGGAAACTTCTCTTATTTTGTCGGAAGTTTTTGAATATGAGACACGGAAAATGGGGTCTGTCAAACATAGATGAAATACCAAAGTAGCATTCAATACAAGCAGTGACAGTGACTTTAGAGGGAATATAATAATTTCCCTTCCAAGTTCCATTTGGTTGAATGTGGATTAAAATCTAATATTCAAAATATATTTAATATAATATATGATATAAGAAAAACATTATTATTGACTTTTTTTATTAAAAAACGCGGGGATGTCTTGACATACATATAAGAAAATAATTGTTATGTACTTTTGTCATGTTCTCCTATGTAATATTAATAGGCTAATAACTCTCTCATTATTTAAAAAATTAGCCCATGTGTCTCATCTGATTTAATTTGGATATTTTAATTATTTTATTTTTGTAACGAATTTTTTGTCATTTACTAAATAACAGTCGAAAAGCCAACGATTTTCTCATCATCGTTCTCATTTCGTTGCAGAGACCCTAATCCCCAAATTATTGTGGCCGCTTCCGCAAAGCTTTGGTGTTGTTGACAAATCCGGTATTGTTTATTGTTCTATTTATCTTTCTTTATATGGATTTGTCGATCAAGTTCTATGTATGATATTCATTTTCGTCTCCATCGGGAAGCAAAGTATAACAGTCAGGATGACACCAACGAAAGAACTCACACTGGTTCATCGAGCATCTGTAGTACAATCTTCTTTTTGGAAAACACGTTATGATATCAGCCATAATGTTGCAAGAACAGACTGGAGGCATTGGGTACCTTAAATCCAAGCGATCCATAGTGGTTGATTTTTTGGATCTCTGAGATTCCCTCGTTTCCCAAATAGGATATCTTTACAAATACCAAAGAGGAATCCTTTTTCATACGCGCAGTAATCGTAGATATATTACCAATTGGGTTTGATAGATCAAGTATGATCATGGTTGCAAAAAAAAGAAGAAATCAAAGTATTTTAGCCCTAGCTCCTAAATCAATTCGGAAGTAGATTGATTCTGATCACTCATTGATTCGTCCGGTATCTGAATATAGGATCCACTTCTCAGTTAGTTTACTAGATCGAAATCTTATGATGTTCAAAACTGTAGAAGAAAATTTCATTAACGTACGGAAGAAGTTGACTCAAATGAATAATCAAGACAACAAATTTAATATTGAAGTAAAGGCCGTTTACGATACTTTAGGTTAAAAAATCGTCAAAAAATAACTCACAATCACAGCGCGTTGCAATTTATTTTCTGGACATAAGGTGTTGTGATCCAATTTTTTAACCAATGAGGAGGTTATTGACCTATTAATATTACATAGGGACTTTCAAAACTTTTGATGTTTCCGAGGGGACCAAAAAAAATTAGCCCCATCATTTACGTATAGACATTGTCACGTCCCGAGCTCGGGCCCTCGTCTGTATGACTGCATAATGAGCCCTTATAGCAACTACTTCGTATTCGTCATCGCTTTACAAAAATGATTAATCTAAGTTGCTATAGAGGTCCATTGTAACATATTATAAACTCATTTTAAATTTTTTATTTTTACCATGTGAGACAAGAGTATCACAATCACCTCTCTTTCAGAACGCGACGTCCTCATCACAGCCTGATCCCTCAATCCACGAGCGCCGAGAATCTAGAGGTGCCTCCTACAGGTTCAAGAGGTGGCTCTCGTCATGTAGCACTTTGCCTCGCAGGTTCAAGAGGTGGCTCCCATGTACGTAGCACTTTGCCCCGCATAACACTTATTTCCCGGTGTTCCTTGCCGGTGACCGGCTCTGTTACCATTATGTCACGTCCTGAGCCCGGGCTCGTGCCTATGTGATTGCACAATGGGCCCCTATAACAACTATTTCGTATTCATCTCCATTTTACGAAAATGATTAACCTAAGTTACTATAAAAGTCCATTATAGCTCATTATAAACTCATTTTAAATATTTAATTTTTATCATGTAGGACAAAAGGTATCGTATACATCATATATATAAATTATTTTTTGTGTATAATATTTTTTCCTATATAAATTAAAAAGTTTAAATTTGATTTTATTTAATCAATCAAATAACTATTTTAGTAAGTTATCACACATTTTATAATAATTTTTCTTGATCATTAGATTAGGGCAATGTGATCATTACTCTATCGGTAATGACACCAAATTGATCATTTATACCTCTCTTATATTATAATGTAGTATAAATATTAATAAGATTTTTCAATAACTAAATTATATTATGACACAGTATGTATATCATAGTTTTTTTTTATAATTATTTTAGTATTTATTTAATTAATACTTTTAAAATTTACAGTGTTTTATAATAAAAAATTTTTTTTTACTTTTTAGCTAATGGTGATAAATCATTTTTGTAACATGGCGTCTGCTCAGAGAGCCTGACTCTCTTATATACCGAGTCCTTAAAGGAAGATACTTCAAACATGGGGACATCATGGAAGCAAGGATCGGTAACAATCCATCATACATTTGGAGATCATTAATCTGGAGTAAAGACGTAATTGCCGATGGAGTTCTATGGCGTATGGGCGATGGCCAAGACATTCGAATATTTGATGATAAATGGATCCCTAGTATGAAGAATAAACTTGAAGCTTCTCTGGTCCCGTGTGCTCAGGATTTGACTGTCAGCTCTCTAATTTGAGAAGGAGCTTGGGATTCTGAACTCATATCCAAAACTTTCAACACTCATGTTGCAAGTGAAATCTTAAAAATTCCCCTCTCAACAAGTGATTACAAGGATGCACGTTTCTAGAGAGATGACTCTAAAGGCAAGTACTCGGTTCGTGATGGCTACAGGTCACAAAGTGGAATGTTTGATCCTCCAGCGCATCAATCGGCTTTCCCCAACGAAGACTGGTGGGCTTTCATCTGAAGCCTTTCACTTCCTCCTAAGATCCGTATTTTTTGGTGGCATGTCTCGCATGATTGTATTCCCACGAATCATAACCTCTGGTGGCACCATGTCCCAGTTACTGGTAGTTGCTCACTATGTGGGGCCTCTACTGACTCAACCTGTCATTCTTTATTCTTTTGCTCAGTGATCAGACACATGTGGAAAACATCTCAGTTCTCTCATTTGCTTAAGGTAGCCAATTCAAATCACACAATGGAACTTTGCCTATGGATGAAGGACAAACTACTAAAGTCGGAGTTCGAATCATTTGCGATGCATACTTGGGCTGTTTGGAAGGAACGACAGAATTATACTCATGGGACTAGAGGTCAAAGGATAGCAGATAATGTTGATTGGTGTAGGATGTTGTTATGCGAATTCCATCATGTGAACTCGCAACTCAATCAAATTAATGTCGTGCACCGACAACCTAAACTACAAAGGTGGTCTCCTCCGGGTTTTGGATTTTTGAAACTGAACACTGATGCATGTGTCAATAAAGAAGCAGATTGGTACAGTATAAGAGGGGTTCTAAGAGATCATCAAGGCCGTCTTTTGTTGGTCTTCGGGAAGCAAATCTCACAGCCTATTTCGGTGGTCCATGGAGAACTTCTAGCAGTCCTTGAAGGGGTAAAACTACTTTCTGAGAAGAATTTCATTAATGTTTTGGTAGAAACAGATTCCTTATTGGCAGTGCAAGCAGTCGCAGCCATGCATGATGATCTTGCTATGTTGGTATTTGTGCTTCAGAGATTGGAGAACGCTTCAGAAGTCTTGCAATCTCGGAGATATCTCATGTTTACAGGTCGGCTAACAAAGTAGCCCATCATTTAGCTCGTTTTATTTCTTACTCCCGTCCGTCGTTTGTATGATCGAATGGCGAGTTTCCTTCTTGGTTAGTTCAGCTTGTAATGGATGATTTATCTCAATAAAGTTACCAGTTTTCTATCAAAAAGAAAATTTCTTTTTTATTTAAATATGATATTAAATTTCATCTTTTATTTTTGAAAAATTAAATTTATCTTATATTTTGTTACAAGTTTTAAATTTTAGAACTTCAGTGAGGGGTGAAAAATATAATCTTGTTGCATCTGTTTGGTTATTGATGTTCTATGATTATTATTTACTTGTAAGATGCACATAATATTATTTTATGTAATTAATGATTAAAATTAATAAGTATTAATTTTGTATAACTGTTAAAATTATTGATATAATATAATTAATATCTTTAAAATTTAAATATTATTATAAAAATTTATTATATCACAAATATTATATCATTTTAGATAAACTTATAATTATAAAAATCTTCTGATATTAAATTGATTTTTTATATTTTAGTTAAGTTGAATTGTTACTATTAAAAAATAATAATAAATATCTAAAAATAATATATTATTTTGTCTATACAAAAATAAATATTTTTCAAAAAATAAAAAAAATTGTCATTTATTAAAATAATAAATTTGATTAAATTTTTTAATTATTTTTTACAACATTTTAAAAATATTTATATTGAAATCTAATTAAGATAAATAATAATAATAATAATAATAATAATAATATTATTATTATTATTAGCAATTTAAGACAATCAATATATCAAAATTTTCAAAGACACTCTTTTAAAAAGTTGAAAAACATAATATTATATAAAAATTATATTTTATTTAATATGATAGAGATTAATGAGAATTAAATATATAAAAGTAATACAAAACTCAAAATCATAATCGAAATTAAATGAAATGTTATAATCAACGTATACACTTAAATGTAATTTATATTTTCAAGGGTTGTCAAATTCAAATCTGAATTTTAAAAATAAATTGAAAAGACTTAACATTTAATCACATTTATTTTCTATTTATTTTTAAATATTTAATATGGTAGGTGAATACTTAATATTAATAAATATTTCTTTTTATAACAATTTTTTTGACAAAACTTTCTAAATATAGCAAAATTGCACTGAATTACATATTTCTCTTTTATCAAGATAAAGTTCTGCTTAGACATATAATTTATTAGTATCGCATAAGACCAAAAAATATATAGTAATTAAACGGTGAATTATCTAATTTCAGCGCTAAAATTTTAAAGTTTTATGTGTAAAACAAAACATCAAAGTTCTAAATACTGGCTAAATTTATAACTTTCAGTCCCAAAAAAAAATTAAAATCAGAAGTTCGTATTTCTTATTTTTTAAAAAATAAATTTGTTTGAAATTAATTTTAATTTTTGAGTAGATCTCTTATGAAACGGCCTCACGAATCTTTATCTGTGAGACGGACCAACCCTACCGATATTCACAATAAAATTAATATTCTTAACATAAAAAGTAATATTTTTTCATGGATGATCTAAATAAAAAATTTGTCTCACAAAATACTATCCGTGAGACCGTTTCACACAAATTTTTGGCTAATATGTAACATTCTAATTTCTGACTTTGAATTTGTTTACTCCCGCTTGAGATGACTTTTCATGCGTACGTGGACTGAAATATTTTATGATTTCATTATTTTGTACTCTTTCACATGCATCATTATTTTAATATTATCAAAATAGTATTTTCACCTCACGGAAAACAATCACTATATGCACATATTCAAAGCAACGAACGAAAATATTATATTTTCAAATAGAAATATTTTAAATTTTTTGTCTACTTTTTCTTAATAAAATAAATATTTGTTTGTTCCAAAATGCTTGTAAATTAAAAAATAATAATAGAAAAAATTACCTTTTATGTTTACCTTTTGTTAATGAAATAAATAATTGTTTGTTCCTTAAATGTTTTTAAATCTTCCTTTATAAAATAATACGTACATGAAAATCACGTCATGTATTTTCCAAAATTTCAATACAATATATTCAAGAAGATGGGGGAAGACTGATTCATCAATATCATCCTAGACGAATAATCCCAGTTTACATTATACGATTTCTATTCTTTTATTTGAGGCTCTGACCCCTTCATTAATTAGAATTTTATTAAGTAGGCGCAATGAATATTTTCCTACATAAAAATACAAAAATTTCTTTCAGAGAAATTAAACCCTTAAAATTAACTAAAACTAAAATCGAATCTTGGGTAAATCTGAAAATAAGTGAGGTCTAGTTATTATAATTACAATTAATTATCAAACAATATTAATTTAATTTAAAATCTGTGGCAAAAAAATAGTTTAAAGTACTTAAAAATGGACCTCAAGAATTACAAAAATTTCGATATGACTTCTCCGTAAATAAGACATACAAAAATTTTTTAAAATAAATGTAATAGAAAAATGACTCAAGGACGACGTTACGGTATTCATAAGCAACCACACATACAAAGACAAAAATTCACAGGCAGCAGTTCAAATAAAGCCGACAAGGCTCACAACAATATAAACTAAATCCAAACTCACCGTAACAACTCCAAATAACCATACAAATATACGGGACATCTCCCCGATAAATATATTCTAACATAAAACTGACAAGACTCCAATATAATAAAAATTGTCCAACTGGGGGACTTCAATTCTGACAACTGAGTAATCATAACTCAATTATGAGCTCCACTGACAAACCTTCCATCTGGTGCTGCAAAACTACTCGGTTGACCTACTATTGTGCCCAACAGCAACCACAGTAGCCCCCAGTATAAAATACTGATGTTAGGACTCTGGTATAAAACAGTTAAATAACAATAACGATAATCATAAACCATGCATAAACATATAATAAAATCAAAATATGCAATGCATGTACATGAATCAATAACAACAGGATAATATGAACCAATAAACTGTACGATAACAACAGGAGTAATGCACGAGAAATAACACAAAGAGGACCTACATCGTCATGCAACTAAACCACCCTACCAAGTTTGTGAGGTATTTCGTACTGTGTCAAAACAAAAACCCGCGAATCGGCTTCCATACTGCTGATAACGATAAAATAAGAAGACACAATAACAAAGAATATATGATGTCAAGATTTTAAAGACATATCACACAGAAAATGCATCAAGAAATATACATTCTTATTTTTTATCTCATGGAGAACTGAGCTCGAAAGCCATCCGCTAATACCGAAATAACCATGTGTGCCAGGAATACAATATAACAGAACAATGGTTAACAAAAATGATGGGGCTCAACGTGTATGTCATAATATCATTCCATAAACTAAATGACATAAAAAATGTCAAATAATGGAACATATAAATCAACAAGGTATTTAATTAACATAATTCATATAACTCATATAAATCACAAAAACAACTTAAATACGAGTAAAACATAATTTATAATTTGCCGTCATATGTTATCGAACTTTAACATACCTATATTCTTTCGAAAACAATAAAACAATCATTTTAATATCCTCAACCTAACAATGATAAAATAAGTCGAATAATTACACAATTCTCCAACAAAGCTATAATAATCAAACTATTCAGATCATTCGCTTTATTTAACTAGTTCTCGCTCAAATAATTTCCATCAACTTCGAAAATCAACATACTAATTAACATTAAATCTTAATGTAATCGCACAAACTAATCCGAAAATTTTTTATAAACTCGTCGAATTGTACCTCGAAGCTTTCCAATGATCGAACCTACAATATAAACCCAATATACAAGTTATTATAACGTATTAACATCGACGAAAATGAATCAAATCGAATGGTTAAATATCCGAATTTCGAAAGCCTACGAATACGAACCAAAGCTGGAACTTTGAGCTCGAAAACACTAGGATCGGAGTTAAAACTAATAGGTGACAGTCTCGTGGTGGTTGTTCGCCGGAGAATCCGTTGGAAACTCACCGAAATAACCCTATAATGGCTAGAATTCACAAGAACATCAAGGGATGTCAGGGCTTCGAATCCTTACTCATTACGCCATAAATTAATCAAAGAACGAAGCAAAACTCACCTAGAATCGGAGGAAAAACTCGCTCGCAGAATACAGCTGAAACAGGGTCGCAAGACAAATCTATGGAGCTCGGTTTCTTCGATTTCAATACCTAGTGTTTTTGTCCAGACCTTAGCTGCACTCTACGGTGGTCACCAGCCGGATTCTTGAGGTTGCATGGTGGGAAATCGAGAAAAAATTAGGGCAACAGGTTGGAAGCTTGGGTTTGTGGATTGGGTCCAAGAGACGATATTTACCAATATGTCACAGTGTTACTCTATCTAAAGTAATGTGCCTCAAGATTGATGAAGAGATAGAGATGATGACACGTATTCCATATGTGTCAGCCATTGGTAGTATAATGTATGGTATATATCAATGCGCCCTGATGTTGATTACGTTCTGAGTGTTACAAGCAGATATTAGGCGAACACTGGTCCAATGCATTGGAAGGCTTTGAAAGATATTCACAAGCAGATATTAGGCGAACACTGGTCCAATGCATTGGATGGCTTTGAAGGATATTCTTAAGTACCTGAGGAGTACTTAGAACTTGTTCATGTTCTATGGGGGTGGAGAATAAAATTAGAAGGCTAAATTTATTCTAGCTTCCAAAGTGACGTAGATCATTCAGAATCGAAATCTGGTTTTGTATTCATGATCAATGGTGCTACTGTCTTTTGCAAGAGTTCCAACAAAAAGACACCATTGCGGATTCCACCACTGAAGCTGAATATATTGATGCATCTACTGCAGCCAAATAGGCAGTTTGGATGAGGAATTTCGTCTAAGAGTTGGGCGTTATTCCTAATGGAGTTGATCCAGTCTCAGTGTACTGTGACAACACTAGTGCTGTTGCACAAGCAAAGAAACCAATGTCTCATCAGCGATCCAAATATATACTGAGGAAATTTGATATCATCCGGGAGATTGTGGGAAGATGATATATTTCAGTCGAGAGAGTCGACTCTGCAGATAACGTTGTTGATCCACTTACAAAGCCCTTTCTAGGACCATTGTTTGAAAAGCATCGCGAAACAGTGAGATTAAAGTTTATGGGTAGCTGGCTCTAGGGCAAGTGGGAAATTTTTAAGAGTAGATGTCCTGTAAGCCAACGGTTAGCTAAAGAATTTATTAACTCGGTTGTAATTAATAGTCTTTATTTTAATATAATTTACATTTCATGGTTTCATTTCATTTTATCTGTATACTCATGCAATCGACATAGATAAAGTCCTTGATTATAATTTAATACAAAGGAATCGTACTTAGATCTTGAAACTCATTTGTAAACAATGTATATTATAAATTAGCTACTAGTCGATTCAGCCGTCTAAAATAAGGATAAAGACCGCTTGAACTTGAGACTAGCATATTTGATGTTGTGTACCGAGTTTCATAGTAAGGACATAGAGATGTCCAATCATGCAGATGACTAATCATATGATGATTGTACTGAACAACCATCCCTCGTACTTTCCAAGTGGTTATCATTCATCGAGAGGAAAAGTATGTGGTTGTGATTGTACATAATTAATCCTTATGACCCGAGACAACACTGTGGTTCTACATACGAGGATTGTGTTTTGACTCGTTTACCGACGCCGCGAGGGTCACAAGATGGCGAGATTGAGTGTAATTGCGACATGTGTAGGAGCCAGTGTATTGTAGTAGGAGATTTACCGCTCATCTATGGGGGTGGATATCCTATGTGATCTAACGAAATAATAGTGCATAAAATCTCTTGTCAGAGTGTAAGATGTACATGAGAGACAAGATTTCTCTAGTTGTGCATGCGATGGCACTATGAATATTTCATGACTGTATCACATAGATATCGAATCTAACATGCAACCCTCGATGAACTAATGATTGCAAATTCGATCGGGATATATGAGATGAAAGGACCGTATTATACGTTAATCAATCGATTGGTTCTTGCATGCACTATCAGTGATACCTAGAGAATCATGAGGCGATGTTACTAGATAGTCTTACCATGATTCGATGGGTTTAATCAGAAAAATGATTTCTTACATTCTCATTATCAAATGTCGATGAATGGAATGCGGCAAATTAGGTTAATCCCCAATACAGGAAAATGCCCTGAATCACAAAGAGTTGTGAACTCACGGCTAGCTGTATCCCTGAACTATTGAGGGTCACACAAGCACTGAATCATTTGTTCCTGTTGAGAGAATAAATTCAACGAGTTGAATTTATATAAAATTATAAGATAGTAAATTCAAGGAGTTGAATTTATGATAATTAAAATTTGGAGAGAATAAACTCAAGGAGTTGAACTTATAAAAAATTGAGAATTTAAAATATTAAACTCAAATGTTGAGTTTATTAAAGAGTAATTAAATGTAATGGAAGAATGCATAATGGGCTTGTAGGAGTATAAGTCCAACATGCTAATTAATTAAAGTTCTTAATGGACATTAAAATATTAATTAATTAAACTAATTGGACTGATCAAAATTAATTGATAAGTGCATTAATGTTAATTAAGGAACCTAAATATACAATTATGAAAATTAAGTTAATGGTTCAATATCAAGGAATGATGCCACAAACCCTAGCCACCATACCAATGCAATTTTCGAAAATTGCACTCAAATTTTATCTCCAATTTCGGCCCCCACCCCTAGAATTTTAAAGGTATGAGCCCTTCTTAATTTTTGATCTCAAACTTCAAAATACTGCTAAATTTCTAGTGTAATTTAGAAAAAGAACAATCGATCCAGTCGTGGACCGGATTAGTAGGATTGAATAAAGGAGTTCAAGAAGAACCTTCATAGAGAATACTACAAGAGCTATATCCGCTAACTCCAGAATAGTTGTGTCGAGTGATTTATTCATTAAAGGTAAATTCATAAACGCCCTATGAATAATTTAATTTGTTTAAACCATACAAGTGTTCAAAGACATTATTTGAATGTCAAATAAAATTTTTATAACTTTCGGTGTGTTTTATACACAAGAAAATAGATCACCCAACATATAACATGTAAAAGACAATATGAAAGTATTTAAAATTTAAAGAACATTGATTCAAGGGCGAAAAAAATTTGCAGAGTTCAGCTCGGATCCAATAAATTCGAATACGAATCAAATATTTTTCGAGTTGATTTGAAAAACTCACAAACCAACTCGATTTATTGACACAATATCCTGTCAAACTCATGCAAACTCAAAAGATATCTAAAAGATGCTTCAGATTTGTAACAATCAATTAACGAGTAATAATGGAGTGTAACAGGAAATTTATGGGCGATAATGATTGAAAACTTGTGTTTGTGATAGGTTAATGATAACGGGGCTTGTAACTCTCATATGTTTACCCTCTGTAAATTGGGAATTTGTTTTAAATCTTCCAAATCAAACTTAATTTTGCATCCGATCTCTGTCAGAAAAATATGTGTTTGTACTTCCTGATCCAAAAAATTATTTTTACACTCCTTGGACCCACATATTTTTCACGGATGAAAAATCGATAGACAAAACATTGAAAATATATTATTAATATTTAAAATGTTTTAGATTTGATAAAAAATAAGATTTTGAATATAAAATTAGAACAATTTTATTAATATCAACATTTGTTACACATATTTGAGTACTTAAAAATCATATATTAGTATCATATTTAGAATTATTTGTACTCAAATATCAGTACCATTTATATTTTGTATCGAATTTCATCCAAAAAACAAATGTATCAATAATACCTATTCTGACTATACATGTTCGAGTACTCATTAAGCATATATTAGTATCAGATCTGAAACAACCTATATTCAAATATCATATATTATTACTATATTTTTAATGTTTTTTTACCGATTTTCATCTGAGAAAAATCATGTGGGTTTAGAAAGTGCATAAATATTTTTTTATATTTAAGAGAGTGAAAACACATAATTTTTCTGATATGTACTAAATGCAAACTTAAGTTTGATTACGAAGATTTAAAACACATTTACTCCAATACCCACTTGTGATTCATGGGAATACACACTCAAAAGCTGGAAAATTTTAGTACAAGCAGCTAGCTAGTGGAAGTAGGCTAGATCAAGCTAAAGGAATTCTCGTACTCCAAATAGAATCAAAACTACCGAAATTATTTAAGTATTAATCGGTAAGTAGGCTCATTGTTTTAAAATCATATCACAGAATTTAACTAGATTGTATATGTGAATATTAATTTTCAAAAATATAAACTATGAAAGGTTAAAGCAAGTATAAGTTCATGAACACTGTTAAGACTAGAAATCTAAGTGAAAAGAAAATNCATAATTTTAAAAATGGTCTTCTTTATTATACATTTTGTGTTATGTCTTATATAATTACAAAAATCCTAAAATACCTTTTTTCTATGAACACACATGTCTCATTTTCGTGATTCATTTGTTTAATAATCTATTATTTCTCTTTAAGAGATGATTTAACATTTGTTCTGTTTTATTTAATTTATAATATATTAATTTTTTTAATACTACTTACTTATATCAAAAAACATATTTTAATAAAATTATGAATAGTTAGTTTGAATTAATGCAATCGAAACCACCACTGTTATAATATTCTAATTACGATTGTTGTTCCTGCAAAATAATATAAACAAAATCACCAATCAACATGGTTATGAAATGTAATAATTACATCAATGTGAGTTTACACAAATATAAAAAAAAAAAATCTGAAGGTCTCAATTAAGTTTCTTCCTTCTTCCATGCTAACAGTTTATGAGTATACACAACAAACTTTCAAAAAAATAAAATGCATAAAAATATATTCTAATGATTTTACATAAACAAAATTGGTAACATTATGGGTTTTCCAAAGCCCCTATACCTACGCACACAGTAATATCAATATAAAATCAATTTTTTTGCGTAAAAATTATTTGGAAAAAAGAAATTCAAACTTGTTTAAAGAAATAGTATTGATGTGCTTCACGACCGCCTCTGTACGCACGGAATTGATGAGATAATAAAATACATAGTTTAAGATGAAGAAATGGATGGTGAATAGGGTTTAAAGGATAGGTGATATCTTTGTAATTTGATATTATAAATTCAACATGTTAATTAATTAAAATTTTTAATGGACATTAACATATTAATTAATTAAACTAATTGGACTGATCAAAATTAATTAATAAGTCCATTATTGTTAATTAACGAACCTAAATATACAATTATGGAAATTAGGTTAATGGTTCAATATTAAGGAATGAGGCCACAAACCCTAGTCACCATACCAATGCAATTTTCGAATATTGCACTCAAATTTTATCTCCAATTTTCGGCCCCCACCCCTAGAATTTTAAGGGTTTGAGCCGTCTCTTAATTTTTTTATCTAAAACGTCAAAATACTTCTAAATTTCTAATGCAATTTAGAAAAGGAACAATCGATCCAGTCGTGGACCGAATTAGTAGGATTGAAGAAAGAAGTTCAAGAAGAACGTTCGTAGGGAATACTATATGCACATATTCAAAGTAACTAATGAAAATTGTATATTTCCAAATAGAAATATTTTACATTTTTTGTCTAATTTTTCTTAATAAAATAAATATTTGTTTCTTCCAAAATGCTTGTAAATTAAAAAATAATAATAGAAAAATTACCTTTTATGTTTACCTTTTGTTAATGAAATAAATAATTGTTTTTAAATATTTGTTCCTTAAATGTTTTTAAATCTTCCTTTATAAAATAATACATGAAAATTACGTCATGTATTCTCCAAAATTTCAATACAATATATTCAAGAAGATGGGGGAAGACTGATTCATCAATATCATCCTAGACGAATAATCC
This sequence comes from Primulina huaijiensis, assembly GCF_012295235.1. NCBI lineage: Eukaryota > Viridiplantae > Streptophyta > Magnoliopsida > Lamiales > Gesneriaceae > Primulina > Primulina huaijiensis. The sequence goes on along the minus strand of NW_027360113.1, from coordinate 115,391 downwards.
CAGTTTACATTATACGATTTCTATTCTTTTATTTGAGGCGCTGACCCCTTCATTAATTAGAATTTTATCAAGTAGGCGCGATGAATATTTTCCTACATAAAAATACAAAAATTCCTTTCAGATAAATTAAATCCTTAAAATTAATTAAAACTAAAACTAAAATCGAATCTTGGGTAAAACTGAAAATAAGTGAGGTCCAGTCATTATAATTACAATTAATTATCAAACAATATTAATTTAATTTAAAATCTGTAGCAAAAAAATAGTTTAAAGTACTTAAAAATGGACCTCAGGAATTACAAAAATTTCGATATGACTTCTCCGTAAATAAGACATACAAATTTTTTTTAAAATACATGTAAAAGAAAAATGACTCAATGACGACGTTACGGTATTCATAAGCAATCACACACAAGTTCCGACCAGGTACAAAGACAAAAATTCACAGGCAGCAGTTCAAATAAAGCCAACAAGGCTCACAACAATATAAACTAAATTCAAACTCACCATAACAACACCAAATAACCATACAAATATACGGGACATCTCCTCGATAAATATACTCTAACATAAAACTGACAAGACTCCAATATAATAAAAATTGTCTAAATGGGGGACTTCAATTCTGACAACTGAGTAATCATATCTCCAATTATGAGCTCCACTGACAAACCTTCCATCTGGTGCTGCAAAACTACTCGGTTGACCTACTATTGTGCCCAACAGCAACCACAGTAGCCCCCAGTATAAAATACTGATGTTAGGATTCTGGTATAAAACAGTTAAATAACAATAACGATAATCATAAATCATGCATAAACGTATAATAAAATCAAAATATGTAAGGCATGTACATGAATCAATAACAACAGGATAATAGGAGCCAATAAAATGTACGATAACAACAGGAGTAATGCACAAGCAATAACACACAAAGGACCTACATCGTCATGCAACTAAACCACCCTACCAAGTCTGTGAGGTATTTCTTACTGTGTCAAAACAAAAACCCGCGAATCGACTTCCATACTGCTGATAACGATAAAATAAGAAGACACAATAACAAAGAATATATGATGTCAAGATTCGTCAAGAAATATAGATTCTTATTTTTTATCTCAAGGAGAACTAAGCTCGAAAGCCATCCGCTAATACCGAAATAACCATGTGTGCCAGGAATACAATATAACAGAACAATGGTTAACAAAAATGATCGGGCTCAACGTGTATTTCATAATATCATTCCATAAACTAAATGACATAAAAAATGTCAAATAATGGAACATATAAATCAACAAGGTATTTAATTAACATAATTCATATAACTCATATAAATCACAAAAACAACTTAAATACGAGTAAAACATAATTTATAATTTGCCGTCATATGTTATCGAACTTTAACATACCTATATTCTTTCGAAAACAATAAAACAATCACTTTAATATCTTCAACCTAACAATGATAAAAATAAGTCGAATAATTACACAATTCTCCAACAAAGCTATAATAATCAAACTATTCAGATCATTCGCTTTATTTAACTAGTTCTCGCTCAAATAATTTCCATCAACTCCGAAAATCAACATACTAACATTAAATCCTAATATAATCGCACAAACTAATCCGACAAATTTTTATAGACTCGTCGAATTGTACCTCGAAACTTTTCAACGATCGAACCTACAATATAAACCCAATATATAAGTTATTATAACGCATTAAAATCGATGAAAATGAATTAAATCGAATGGTTAAATATCCAAATTTCGGAAGCCTACTAATACGAACGAAAGCTGGAACTTTGAACTTTAAAACCCCAAGATTGGAGTTTAAACTAATAGATGGCGGTCCCGTGGTGGTTGTTCGCTGGAGAAGCCGTTGGAAACTCACCAAAATAACCCTCTAACAGCTAGAATTCACAAGAACAACAAGGGATGTCAGGGCTTTGAATCCTTACTCGATACGCCATAAATTAATCAAAGAACCAAGAAAAACTCACCTAGAATCGGAGGAAAAACTCGCTCGTGGAATACAGCTGAAACAGTGTCGCGAGACAAATCTATGGAGCTCGGTTTCTTCAATTTCAATCCCTAGTGTTTTTGTCCAGACCTTAGATACACTCTACGGTGGTCGCCAGCCGGATTCTTGAGGTTGCATGGTTGGAAATCGAGAAAAGAATAGGGCAACAGGTTGGAAGCTTGGGTTTGGGGATTGGGTCCAAGATACGTTACTTACCAATTATCACAATGTTATTCTATCTAAAGCAATGTGCCTCAAGACTGATGAAGAGATAAAGATGATGACACGTATTCTATATGTGTCAGCCATTGGTAGTATAATGTATGGTATGATATCAACGCGCCCTGATGTTTCTTACGCTCTGAGGGTTACAAGCAGATATCAGGCGAACCCTGGTCCAATGCATTGGAAGGCTTTGAAAGATATTCTTAAGTACCTAAGGAGGACTAATAACTTGTTCATGGTCTATGGGGGCGGATCATTAAAATTGGAAGGTACACTGATTCTAGCATCCAAAGTGACGTAGATGATTTAGAATCGAAATCTGGTTTTGTATTCATGCTCAATGGTGCTATTGTCTCTTGGAAGAGTATCAAGAAAGACACCGTTGCAGATTTCACCACTGAAGCTAAATACATTGATGCATCTGCTGCAGCCAAAGAGGCAGTTTGGATGAGGAATTTCTTTCAAAAGTTGGTCGTTATTCCTAATGGAGTTGATCCAGTCCCGGTGTACTGTGACAACACTGGTGCCATTGCACAAGCAAATAAACCAAGGTCTCATCGGCAATATATACTGAGGAAATTTCACATCATCCGGGAGATTGTGGGAAGATGAGATATTTCAGTCGAGAGATTCAACTCTGCAGATAACGTTGCTGATCCACTTACAAAGCCCTTGCCAGGATCATTGTTTGAAAAGTATCGCAAAAAAATGAGATTAAAGTTTATGGATAGCTGGCTATAGGGCAAGTGGGAAATTGTTATAGTAGATGTCCTGTAAGCCAACGGTTGACTAAGGAATTTATTAACTCGGTTGTAATTAATAGTCTTTATTTTAATATAATTTACATTTCATGGTTTCATTTCATTTTATCTTTATACTCATGCAATCGACATATATAAAGTCCTTGATTATACTTTAATACAAATGAATCGTACTTCGATCTTAAAACTCATTTCTAAACACTGTATATTATAAATTGGCTCCTAGTTGATTCAGCCGCCTAAAATAAGGATAAAGGCCGCTTGAACTTGAGACTAACATCTTTGATGTTGTGTACCGAGTTTCATGATAAGGACATAGAGATGTACAATCATGCAGATGATGTTATGATAATTGTACCGAACAATCCTCCATCGGACTTTCCAAGTGGTTATCATTCATCAAGAGGAAAAGTCTGTGGTTGTGATTGTACATCATTGATTCCTATGACCCAGGACAACACTGTGGTTCTACATATTAGGATTGTGCTTTGACTCGTTTACCGACTCCGCGAGGGTCACAAGGTAACGAGGTTGGGTGTAATTGCGACATGTGTAGGAGCCAGTGTATTGTAGTCAGGGATTCACCGCTCACCTACGGGTGTAGATATACTATATGATCTAACGAAATAATAGTGCATGAAATCTCTTGCCAGAGTGTAAGATGTACAGTAGGGACAAGATTTCTCTAGTCGTGCATGCGATGACACTATGAATATTTCATGACTGTATCACATAGATATCGAATCTAACATGCAACCTTCGATGAACCAATGATTACAGATTCGATCGAGATATATGAGATGAAGGGACCGTAGTGTACGTTAATCAACCGATTAGTTCTTGCATGAACTATCAGTGATACCTAAGAAATCACGAGGCGATGCTACTAGGCACTCTTATCATGATTCGATGGGTTTAATCAGAAAAATGATTTCTGACATTCTCATTATCAAATGTTGATGCATGGAATGAGGAAATTTGAGTAATCTCGAATACCTGAAAATGTCCTGAATCACAATGAGTTGTGAACCAACAGCTAGCTGTATCCCCGAACCATTGAGGGTCACTCAAGCATTAAATCATTTGTTCCCGTTGAGATAATAAATTCAAGGAGTTGAATTTATATAAAATTATGAGATAGTAAATTCAACGAGTTGAATTTATGATAATTAAAATTTGGAGAGAATAAACTCGAAGATTTGAACTTATAGAAAATTGAGAATTTAAAATATTAAACTCAAAGGTCGAGTTTATTAAAGAGTAACTAAATGTAATGGGAGAATGCATAATGTTCTTGTAGGAGTATAAATACAACATGTTAATTAATTAAAATTCTTAATGGACTTTAACATATTAATTAATTAAACTAATTGGACTGGTCAAAATTAATTAATAAGTCCATTATTGTTAATTAAGGAACCTAAATATACAATTATGGAAATTAGGTTAATGGTTCAATATTAAGGAATGAGGCCACAAACCCTAGTCACCATACCAATGCAATTTTCGAAAATTGCACTCAAATTTTATCTCCAATTTTCGGCCTCCACCCCTAGAATTTTAAGGGTTTGAGCCGCCTCTTAATTTTTTTTTTTTTTTTATCTAAAACGTCAAAATACTTCTAAATTTCTAATGCAATTTAGAAAAAGAACAATCGATCCAGTCGTGGACCGGATTAGTAGGATTGAAGAAAGAAGTTCAAGAAGAACGTTCGTACGTTCATATGGAATACTATAAGAGCTATATCCGCTAACCCCGAAATAGGTGGTGCCGAGTAATTTATTCACTAAAGGTAAATTCATAAATGTCCTATGAATGATTTAATTTGTTTAAATCATACAAGTGTCCAAAGACATTATTTGAATGTCAAATAAAATTTTTAAAACTTCCGCTATGTTTTGGACACAAGAAAACCGATCACCCAACATATAACATGTAAAAGATAATGTGAAAATATTTAAAATTTAAAGAAAATTGATTCAAGGGAGAAAAAAATTTGAAAATGTTCGAGTTCAACTCGAATTCAATAAGTTCGAATATAAATCAAATATTTTTCGAATTGACTTGAAAAACTTGCAAACTAGCTCGATTTATTTACACAATACCCGGTCAAACTCAGGCTAGCCTAAAAGATATTTAAAAGATGCTTCAGATTTGTAACAATCAATTAACGAGTAATAATGGAGTGTGACAGGAAAGTTAAGGGCGATAATGATTGAAAACTTGTGTTTGTGATAGGTTAATGATAGCGGGGCTTGTAACTCCCATATGTTTACCCTCTGTAAATTGGGAATTTGTTTTAAATCTTCGAAATCAAACTTAATTTTGCATCCGATCTCTGTCAGAAAAATATGTGTTTGTACTTCCTGATCCAAAAAATTATTTTTACACTCCTTGGACCCACATATTTTTCACGGATGAAAAATCGATAGACAAAACATTGAAAATATATTATTAATATTTAAAATATTTTAGATCTGATACAAAAGATAAGATTTTGAGTATAAAATTTGAACAATTTTATTAATATCAACATTTATTACACATACCAGTACCATTTATATTTTGTTTCGAATTTCATAAAAAAAATGTGTCAATAATACCAATTCTGACTATATATGTTTGAGTACTCATTAAGCATATATTAGTATCGGATATGAAACAACTGATATTAAAATATCATATATTAGTACCATATTTTTAATATTTTGTACCAATTTTCATCCGATAAAAAATATGTGGATCCAGATAGTGCAGAAACATTTTTTTTGGATCAGAGAATGCAAACATATAATTTTTCTGATATGAACTGAATGCAAACTTAAATTTGATTATGAAGAAATATAAATTTAAATTTTATTAAGAAGATTTATAGCAAAGTTGCTCCAATACCCACTTGTAATTCATAGGAAGAGACTCTCAAAAGATGGAAAATTTTAGTACAAGCAGCTAGCTAGTGGAAGCAGGCTAGATCGAGCTCAAGGAATTCTCGTACTTTCCAAATAGAATCAAAACTATCGAAATTATTTAAGTATTTATAGGTAATATAGTCTCATTGTTTTAAAATTATATCACAGAATTTAAATCGATTGTATATGTGAATATTAATTTTCAAAAATATAAACTATGAAAGGTTAAATCAAGTATAAGTTCATGAAAACCGTTAAGACTCGGNATAATTTTAAAAATGGTCTTCTTTATTATACATTTTGTGTTATGTCTTATATAATTACAAAAATCCTAAAATACCTTTTTTCTATGAACACACATGTCTCATTTTCGTGATTCATTTGTTTAATAATCTATTATTTCTCTTTAAGAGATGATTTAACATTTGTTCTGTTTTATTTAATTTATAATATATTAATTTTTTTAATACTACTTACTTATATCAAAAAACATATTTTAATAAAATTATGAATAGTTAGTTTGAATTAATGCAATCGAAACCACCACTGTTATAATATTCTAATTACGATTGTTGTTCATGCAAAATAATATAAACAAAATCACCAATCAACATGGTTATGAAATATAATAATTACATCAATGTGAGTTTACACAAATATAAACAAAAAATCTGAAGGTCTCAATTAAGTTTCTTCCTTCTTCCATGCTAACAGTTTATGAGCATACACAACAAACTTTCAAAAAAATAAAATACATAAAAATATATTCTAATGATTTTACATAAACAAAATTGGTAACATTATGGGTTTTCCAAAGCCCATATACCTACGCACACAGTAATATCAATATAAAATCAATTTTTTGTGTAAAAATTAAGTGGAAAAAGAGAAAATTCATACTCGTTTAAAGAAATTGGATTGATGTGCTTCACGATCGCCTATATACGCACGTAATTGATGAGATAATAAAATACAGAGATTAAGATGAAGAAATGGATGGTGAATATGGTTTAAATAATAAGTGATATCTTTGTAATTTGATATGATAAAAATATTATTTTGGTAAATTAATTTAACTGAAGACTAAAATTAATTATAATAATTATATGAAGTCTATTTAAGAAAATCTCTCGTATAAATAATATATATATATATAATTTAATTTATTGATAAAAATATCAAACAAACTAAAATGATTCGAACTTTGTGCGGTATGAATTGCATGAATGGCTACTTTTAAGGCAAAGACACATGTAACTATTAAAGCACCACTAAGTTTAATCGGATAGCAATGATGAAAAATGCTGCTTCACTCTTTCACCATGCAAGCTTTTACTTATTGAACGTGGACGAATGATTTGGTGTCGGATGTAAAAATAAAATTATTGAAATTAAATAATTAATTTCTTTATTGAAGGTGTAATGATATTTTTCTTTCTTTCTGTTTTATTAGATGATGTATAAATAAACTTACTAGTATTTAATTTTAAATAAAAATGGTAAAATCATATTTTAGTCATGATTTATTAATACACGTATGCCTCCATGACAATGTTAGGTTCCCTACCACTCCGCGGACTCGTAAGGCCGAATGGCTATTTATTATACGACAGTTTCATGAATTGTATTTGTAAGATGAGTAAATCATGTCCATATTCATAATAGAAAGTAATATTTTTTCATGAGTAACCTAAATAGAAGATCGATATCGCAAAATTGACTTATAAGATCGTCTCACAAGAGCTTTTGTGTTATTATATATTATTACTAAAGAGTTAAAATGAGTATTAAAGACTTATCATATGTTATTTTTTTCCATATATATATAAATTATGTATTTATAAATTATGGTTCCATACCTAAATTTGATTCCAAGATTGGATGGGATTTTACGTAAGTTAGGAATTATTAGATCTTAATCCAATTTTCGACCATTGAAATAAGATCCAAGATGTAGTTTTTAATTTATATAAGAAAGTCCTGTCCGATAGAATGCAAGATTATCGTACTCTTTTCTTAAAAATGTGTAATATCAAATACAATTAGTCACATTTTAAGTTAACATTAATGGCAAGATTGACTATAAGTCAAATTATATGTTAACTAATTAATAGCTATTAACTAATGATATATATATCACTGTACCTTATATATCTTTTGATACATATCAATCAATGTCAGACTATCTTGCCCTAAGTTTAATCAAACGGTCCTCGTTTAATTATTCTCACCCTGATGGTGGGTTGAACTCAACCAAGAGCAATTATCAACCCAGACAACCAACCTAATCATCCATAAAAAATGTCGAAATTTTGTAAAAATTGTTAGAAATATAATATAAAGACTGAAGTAAATTAGATTTACATACGTACAATATAACATGTAAAGATCGATATGTGGAAAAATTAAAGACATAAATGAGTTCTAACATCTAAAAACAGAGATATTCTAAATCTTTATGCAATTTATGAGATGGTGTATCTTTGAATAACGGCATTGATTTAGGGTCTTTGTATGTCACTATTTATAAATGTTCTCTAACTATTATCGAGAGAGTTTGAATCGATTGTGAGTTATCTTGATGATAATTATCTGGGATATGATTTATCAAATCTCATAGTATTTATCATCTTAATCCATATAATATTTTTTATTTATATTATTTTAAAAATGAGATATTTTCCACATTTATCTTAATAAAACATATTGATCATAATTAAATTATTTTATAGACTTTAATAAAATAATCTAACTTTCTCCCACTTAGTCTACTTTTTCAAATTAACTAAATAATCAAAAAATTAAACATCATCCAAAGTTAAGAAACAAATACATGAATCATGGCAATATGTCATGTTATACTGAGTATTATCTTCCATGTCTCACATATATCATATTCCTTAATATAACTTAATGAATAAAACTAATTTTTTATTCTATGTCTAATTTAATTGATATTTTTCTCAAGATAACTTGAATCTTGCAATATTTGAACGATATTGATAACATGGACAGTAGATCATAATCAATCTACCAAATGTTATGGCTAATATTAACGATATTGGATAATAAATAATGAGACTTGAGTAGCCATGTTCACGCCTTATCTCTCCTCCATAACAATCCACCTTCTTCTTAAAGACATGGTCCAAAACACATTTATTGGTCATTTAATCTTATGCGTGTTTTAAAAGAACTTAAATGAGTAATAATGTTGAGCAAGAGTGTTCAAAATATTATGAACTTGAAACATCTCAATTATATCAACCTCAATAGTTTTAAAGTCGTTATATCTCCTTATGTGCATTAAACGGTCGTGCACTCAAATATTAGTGAGCTTTAAAAAAAAACTATATGAATAAGGTGTTTGTAATTGTATGAACACTATCATACGTTTCGATTGAATATTTGATCTCAGGATAAATATGAAACCACATGATAAGCTATTAGATCTCTTCCACTTTTTATAAAGATCATTACATTAATCACTGATTTTTATTAATGACATATGATTTATATTTTCTAATAGTATAATTAGTATTCATTAAACTCAGTGAAGAATAATCTTATCTTTTGTCACCTTGTAATTATAACCTTGAATTTGGAAATTTCAAAATTAATATCAGAATAATTAATACGACAAAATGTTGCAAAATAAATATAATACATGTTAATGTCACCAAGTGAAGTTGTAAACCCCATATGTCATGTTTTATCCTTGTAAATCATGCAATAAATATGAATCAATAACATAAAGATTGCATGTGGACTAAATTTTTTTAAAAAATGTTATTGGTAAAATAATTATATAAAATTCCAAAATTTTCCTTTTATTAACATAACTTATATACAACCAACCAAAATACCTTTAGTTGTAATTTTTTATGTTTTCATAATTATTTGTTAGAGTTTTTTTACAAGGGTAAATTGAAGATAAATCTCCAATAAAAAATTTAACTTCATGTTCAGTCCTTAGGTCATAAAAGTTTATCTTGTACTCCCTCCAATCCCCAACTCACATGTTTACTCATTTTAGGAGGAGGAGCCGAAGCCAATAAAAGAAGAAGGCATTGAGTTTCTCCAAGTTCTGATAATTTTGTTCAATTTATCCAATTTTTCTGCAATTTGTGCTCGATTGTGTTATTTTGTGTCGATTTCTTGTTGATATATGGAGATTTATTTGATTTGTATTGTTACTTTTTCTTCTAATTGTTTTGGAAACATTTTCAAATCAACAATTAATATGAGGGCAGTGATCAAAAACCAAATAGGATCCCACAACGTCGAGATATAAAAACTTATGCCTTGAATTTTTGTTTCCACGTGAATTGGGTTGATGTTCATGAAGATGATGACGTCCGTTTTATGACCCATCTCCACGCTTCTATAAGACTGAAAATGATTAATATGAGGGCAGTGATCAAAGACCAAATGAGATCCCATAATTTTGTTTCCGCGTGATGAATTCTGTAGATATTAATGATTATTTGTGTTTTGTTTTTCTTGATAAGTCATTTGTAGCGTACAACTACTGATGATATATATTTTTACTTATTTATCATATGTTATCATATGTTTTATGGAGATATGTTGTGGGTGTTGCATGACTTAAAATAGGTTTGAATCTGAAGATGAGACGATGACTAGTAATGTTGATCATCTTGAAGTGGGTTCGTTAAGAAATTCAGACATTTGGAGTAAATGCATCCATAGAGAGGATAAGATACTCAAGGATGTGGCATAATTTTGAACACATGCTAAAAATTATACAATTATTACGAGACAGACTTTTTTGTATATAAAAAAATGATAATAAGAAGGTTATTCTTGTCTATAGCACAAACAATTGTTATTGGAGAATTTATCTTCAAAACACAAAGCTGACAATCTTTTTAGAATTAGAAAATGTAATCTAATACATGTGAAAATGACAATTTTCGTAGTAGATGACATCCTAAAGCTGATGCTACATGGGTTTCCAATGTTGTGATTAAAAGATTGAACAGAGAACCGTCGTATCGACCATGTATATATGCTGTTGAAAGATATACAAAGAAATTATGAGGACGAGCTCAATTACCACAAGGTTTGGAAATGGAAGGAATTGGCCATGCATAGCATCCACAATGCAGATGATGAGTCTTATGATAGACGACCAAGATAATATTGTAGTGCTATCCCTTAAGTGACGCAAATACAAGAGTATTGTGTCCCTAGGTACAAATTGGGAGACAACCGGCAAACAAAATCTGTGGGCTCAACTTTTTTTTTATTTATATGAACACATATCATAGATGGTAAATAAAAAAATACAAAATACACTGGGCATACCCAGGGATCACATAATCAGTGTTCAAAAATCATAATCGAAGAAAATGGTTATATCAAAAAATAGATACATCCCAAGAATGAAATCCAAATACTGGGAGACAAAAAATGAACATCATCCAGCAGCCAGAGTTCGATGAACATGAATCAAAATCTTCCGAAAGATAGTAACCAAGCTTAGTGCAGCTTTACTGAAATAAACACCCATCCTGCTTCCAATTCATACTTAACCTCAACAACGTATATTGGAGATGCCATATAGATAAGTTTTTTTATCAGGGATTTATTTCCAATTTATCTTTTTAATAATTATTTAGAGTAAATAGAAATTTTGAATATTTGAAAAACTGATTTCAAATTACCATAAAATTTCACTCATAAAAAGTTAATATATTACATTTTAATATACTTTTATATTTTTCAAAATTTATAAAACCTGATATATTATATTAATATTTGTTACACTTATTTGTCTACTGAAATGTCATATATTAGTATTATATTTAAAAATTCTGATACTGAAACATCATATATTTAATATTAATATCATATTTTTAATGTTTTGTACCATTTTCATCCGAAAATATTTGTAATTAATATCAATACATGTTTGAATACTCAAAAATCATATATTAGTATCATATCTAAAAAATTTTATATTCAAATATCATATAATAATACCATATTTTCACTGTTTTGTATCAATTTTCATATAAAAAAATGTGTAATTAATATCAATATTTGTTATGCATTTCGAGTACTCAAATATAATATATTAGTGTTATATTTGAAACATTTTGTTACTTAAATATCATTTATTACTATTAGATTTTCAATATATGTACCGAATTTGAAAAAACAATTGAGAGTTAAGAGTGTAAAATCATTTTTGGTGTGAATCACATACGTCAGAAAAAAATTTCATTTGACAGAGACTGAACAAAAATACAAATATGTTGTTGAAAATTTGTTCATTTATTCATATAACAATAAAAAAAAATTTAATTATCTGGCAAAAAACTCATACAATTTGATTACTACGATAATTTTAAAAAAAAATTAAAATCAAACAAATAATTGTTTTCTAAAGATTTTCAGAAAACTTGTATATTTATTTATTTTTTAAAAACAGATCCTCAAAAACATCAAATTATAATTATAAACAGCGAAAAACTTCTATTTAATTAACTCCTAAAATTTATTCCATAAAATTATTACTTCTAAATACTTCCCAACATTTCCACACGGCTAAGCATCAAACAGGAACATTTCTGTTTGATTTCAGAGACGGGGCAAAATTTTGATCCACTAGATAAAGAATCGTTCGAAAACTCTAACATGGATTCTGGGAGAGATTCGCCAAATTCTTCAGCCCATCGTGAATCCAAGAAAAATAAAGCGGCCCTCGAAGCTCAAGCACCCGTCAATGGGGGAATCCCCTGTCTTCCTGAAGAAATTGTAGTGGAAATACTTGCAAGACTACCAGTCAAATCTCTGTTGAAGTTCAGGTGTGTTTCTAAATCATGGCTCGCATTAATTTATAGCCAACAATTAATCAAAACCCACCTCAATAATTCTAGATCGGGTAGGAATTTCTCTAATTACAGAATCATGTCAACCATATCCCACCCCAATTTTGACCTCAGACACTGTTCAGTGATCTCCTTGATGCAAGAACCTTCGACTGATGCATGTAGCATTGATTATCCTAAAAAACATCCGAAAAAAGCTGTCTGGGTTGTCGGTTCCTGTAATGGTTTAATTTGTTTGGCTATAAATGAAAAAGATTTGTTCTTTTGGAACCCATCCACCAGAAAATCGAAAAAATTGCCGCCTGTGAATGTCAATATTAAACGAGGTTTCTACAATATATATGGCTTTGGTTATAATGAGTGCGACGACGATTACAAGGTTGTGGGCATTTTCTGTGTGTTTGGAAACGCGGGTGCATATGAGTCAATGGTTAAGATTTATAGTTCGAAGATCAATTCTTGGAAGAGGATGGAGGATTTCAAGGGTGGTGTTCCTCTTGATGATTCGGGCAAGTTTGCTTGTGGGAAGCTTCACTGGTCCGCCTCTAGTAACCTTGGTTTGGATTTTAGGTGGGATATTGTGTCTCTTGATATGGAAAGTGAGGTGTATGGGATAGTGGAGCAACCAAATTATGGGGAGAGGGAATTTGACTCGACTCTAGGGGTGCTGGGAGAATGCATTTGTATACTGTGCAACTATCAATATATCAATGCAGACTTGTGGGTTTTGAAGGAGTATGGTGTTAAGGAGTCTTGGACTAAAGTGGCAACCATTCCTTATGTGGATACTCCTGGGAAATTGTTGTACTCGAAAGTGTTGTTCATGCTACAAAATGGTGAACTTTTGTTGGTCTTTGGGATGCATTTTGTAGTTTACAATCCGGAAGATAATTCTGTCAGGATTCCCGAGACAAGTAATCTCAAGGCTTTTTTGGAAGCGGATATCTATTTTGAGAGCCTTGTTTCACCTCTTGCAAATGAAAGATAAAGGAGAATCCTAATCGATAGCATAAAAGGTCCAATATTTTTCTTATATCTTATGTCATTTAATATCGTAAACTTGTATTCCGTATCATGGGACATCATAAACTCGATTCCATAAGAAAAAAATGCTAATTCTCTAAGCTTGGATCACAACCTGTTCTTTCTTGTAGTTTATAATGTTATTTTCGATCTAGTAGGCTTTGAACATATAATGGGCGGCTTCTGTTCCATAGTTTTCGAAGAATATACTCAATCGATTGGCAGAAACCAATTACTTCAAGTGTATTCACAATATTTTATGTGACTTGCTGGAAAGGAAGCTGATGAAAATCTTGAATTGTACGAGGAAATTGTGTTTTTGTTCTCTCATCCTTGTCTAGTCACATGCACAAGACTAGCAGAAGATTGTAGAAACTAACAAGGGGGTGGGTCTTTATTGTTTGATTTATAAAAATCCACTTTTTATCGATGGAAATTACCAAGAGTCGTGGCATGAACTTTGTGAATAGATTCTTGGAAGACAATGCACTAGTTCCAAATTGTTGTCCTTTCCTCCCAATATGCTTATAAATGCGTATGCCGTATAGATCGTTGTGACATGAACTTTGTGAATAGATCCTTAATTAGCTTCCTATGGATTAGTTCCGGTTGTACAAAAAATGGCATTGTCAAATTAATTAACATACCAATGACACAAGACTGAAATATAACAAGAATAAACAAAAGTTGAATCTACATAGAGCAATGACACCAATAAAATATAAGTTGTTGGTTATGGGAAACAAAATATTGAAAGATTTTGATAAGATTAACTTGTTGGGAAATAACAAAAAAGTTGAATAGAATGAAATCTAGTTAGCCAAAATGAGGGATTGTACTAAATCGATAAAAAGTGATATCTCGCGGACGGCTCTAACCGGAAGCCCATGCGGCTTACAGGGATATTCCTTGATCATGGTGGCTGCAAGTTCACGGTATTCTTCCTCTTCAAAGGTAACAATCTCATGGCAAGCTTCAATTTTTCGGATGGAAATAAGAATCGCTTCCTTCACCACACATCCAGAACGTGGCAATTTGACCAAGGGAGCTGTCCACACCTTTATACAGAAATCCGTCAACGGCTTTTCCTTTGTTCTTCTGGCAATGTCTTCTTCCCAGACAAAACTCCCATGATCCACGGATTCAACTGCCGAAATATTCTTCAAGTTGGGAAATAAATCGAGAAGCACTTCCGTAAAAGCAAACCTACGCCTACGCCTGAAATGTAACATGTGCCTGATAATCGGATTTACCAAGGCATTACAATACCTAAGTTTGGAGTACTGAGACGTGGCTTCAACCGTGCCTGTAGTCTCATCAATACGGCACTTGGCTGAAACTAAGATGAAGCTGGATGGATCCGATTTATACCCAAGTAAAGGCACAGATCTTTTTAGTTTCAAAGGGAACGAGAATTGGATAATTACAGATTCAACGCAAGAGAATTTTTTCAGAAAGTTGAGATTTTCCTCTTGGCCACCACCACGAATTTGCACGGAAATAAAGCGAGCCTGAAGAGCAAGTGCGGCAAAAAGCTTGGACACTGAACAACAAACAGACAGACATTTGGCATCAATGATTTTGTCAAAAATATAGACGATTAGCTCTCTTGGAAGGCGATCGAAATAACTCTCTTCCATCGTTTCCCACAAACACTAGAATCCCAATTACGTTTGGGGTTGAAACCCTAGAAATAATTATAATATATTCTCTCTTTTCCAATTTTCCTTGGGATTTGTAATATTCCATTGGTAAATCTTTTTCGGAATTTCTTTTTTGGAAATAAATCTAATTATCTAAAATTACAAATACACCTTCTGAGATTCTTGATTCTTGTTGCGGCCCTTTCAACCGAGACTCTGGAAAGTGCTTACTTAGGACTTGAGATAAGATCCTCATCTGTGCTAAGTTTGGTTTTTTCAAATCCTCAGGCAATGCCTGTCAATATCCCACATTTGAAATGCCTTGGGAAACAAATAAGAAGCACAAAGGGAGGCTCGGCTATTGGTCATACCATGACATCATTGATCATTTTCTCAAGCTGTATTTGTTCAATATAAGTATGTGGAATATATGAACCTTCCAATCCTAGCTGTTCAGCTACACATTTTACAACAAGGCGGTCTCTACCTTGTACATGTCTCAAATAAAGCAGGATCAACATCATAAACAACCACATGGAACGAAAATATGCCAGAGTCGAGCACTTCACTGTTTTTTTTATAGAGAACTATCTCATGAAAAAGAAGGAACTTTGAGCTATAGACACGTTAATTATCAGGAGGAAGATCGCGATAGGATGAGTGGACATGAAGAAAATTTAAATTGCTTACATTTAAAAAATATCACATTTAAAAATTCCAAATTTTTAGAGAAATTTGGAATAAAATGTCTTTTCCAACTACAATTATAAAACCACAATGCAAGTCTTCGTAGCCTCCACACATGAGATAATCTAGTTCACTGAGTAGATGATGCATGAATCACTTCCTAATGGCTTCCTTGAATTTTGCAATATTTGCACGATATTGATAACATGGACCGTAGATCATAATCAATCTACCAAATGTTATGGCTAATATTAACAATATTGGATAATAAATAATGAGATTTGAGTAGTCATGTTTACACCTTATCTCTCCTCCATAACAATCACAAAACACATTTATTGGTCATTTAATCTTATGCGTGTTTTAAAAGAACTTAAATGAGTAATAATGTTGAGCAAGAGTGTTCAAAATATTATGAACTTGAAACATCTCAATTATATCAACCTCAATAGTTTTAAAGTCGTTATATCTCCTTATGTGCATTAAACGGTCGTGCACTCAAATATTAGTGAGCTTTAAAAAAAAACTATATGAATAAGGTGTTTGTAATTGTATGAACACTATCATACGTTTCGATTGAATATTTGATCTCAGGATAAATATGAAACCACATGATAAGCTATTAGATCTCTTCCACTTTTTATAAAGATCATTACATTAATCACTGATTTTTATTAATGACATATGATTTATATTTTCTAATAGTATAATTAGTATTCATTAAACTCAGTGAAGAATAATCTTATCTTTTGGCACCTTATAATTATAACCTTGAATTTGGAAATTTCACAATTAATGTCAGAATAATTAATACGACAAAATGTTGCAAAATTAATATAATACATGTTAATATCACCAAATGAAGTTGTAAACTACATGTCATGTTTTATGCTTGTAAATCATGCGATAAATATGAATCACTAACATAAAAATTGCACGTGGACTAAATTTTAAAAAAAATGTTATTGGTAAAATAATTACATAAAATTCCAAATTTTTCCTTTTATTAACATAACTTATATACAACCAACCAAAATACCTTTAGTTGTAATTTTTTATGTTTTCATAATTATTTGTTAGAGTTTTTTTACAAGGGTAAATTGAAGATAAATCTCCAATAAAAAATTTAACTTCATGTTCAGTCCTCAAGTTATAAAAGTTTACCTTGTACTCCCTCCAATCCCCAACTCACATGTTTACTCATTTTAGGAGGAGGAGCCGAAGCCAATAAAAGAAGAAGGCATTGAGTTTCTCCAAGTTCTGATAATTTTGTTCAATTTATCCAATTTTTCTGCAATTTGTGCTCGATTGTGTTATTTTGTGTCGATTTCTTGTTGATATATGGAGATTTATTTGATTTGTTTTTTTACTTTTTCTTCAAATTGTTTTGGAAACATTTTCAAATCAACAATTAATACGAGGGCAGTGATCAAAAACCAAATAGGATCCCACAATGTCGAGATAATAAAACTTATGCCTTGATTTTTTGTTTCCATGTGAATTGGGTTGATGTTAATGAAGATGATGACGTCCGTTTTATGACCCATCTCCACGCTTCTATGAGACTGAAAATAGTTAATATGAGGGCAGTGATCAAAGACCAAATGAGATCCCACAATTTTGTTTCCGCGTGAATTGGGTTGATATTAATGATTATTTTTGTTTTGTTTTTCTTGTTAAGTCATTTGTAGCGTGCAACTACTGATGATATATTTTTTACTTATTTATCATATGTTATCATATGTTTTATGGAGATATGTTGTGGGTGTTGCATATATGAATTAAAATAGGTTTGAATATGAAGATGAGACGATGACTAGTAATGTTGATCATCTTGAATTGGGTTTGTTAAGAAATTCAGACATTTGGAGAAAATGCATCCATAGAGAGGATAAGATACTCAAGGATGTTGCATAATTTTGAACACATGCTAAAAATTATACAATTTGTTACGAGACATACTTTTTTGTATATAAAAAAATGATAATAAGAAGGTTATTCTTGTCTATAGCACAAACAATTGTTATTGGAGAATTTATCTTCAAAACACAAAGCTGACAATCTTTTTAGAATTAGAAAATGTAATCTAATACATGTGGAAATGACAATTTTCGTAGTAGAGGACATCCTAAAGCTGATGCTACATGGGTTTCCAATGTTGTGATTAAAAGATTGAGCAGAGAACCGTCGTATCGACCATGTATGCTGTTGAAAGATATACAAAGAAATTATGAGGACGAGCTCAATTACCACAAGGTTTGGAAATGGAAGGAATTGGCCATGCATAGCATCCACAATGCAGATGATGAGTCTTAAGATAGACGACCAAGATAACATTGTAGTGCTATCACTTAAGTGACGCAAATACAAGAGTATTGTGTCCCTAGGTACAAATTGGGAGACAACCGGCAAACAAAATCTGTGGGCTCAACTTTTTTTTTATTTATATGAACACATATCATAGATGGTAAATAAAAAAATACAAAATACACTGGGCATACCCAGGGATCACATAATCAGTGTTCAAAAATCATAATCGAAGAAAATGGTTATATCAAAAAATAGATACATCCCAAGAATGAAATCCAAATACTGGGAGACAAAAAATGAACATCATCCAGCAGCCAGAGTTCGATGAACATGAATCAAAATCTTCCGAAAGATAGTAACCAAGCTTAGTGCAGCTTTACTGAAATAAACACCCATCCTGCTTCCAATTCATACTTAACCTCAACAACGTATATTGGAGATGCCATATAGATAAGTTTTTTTTATCAGGGATTTATTTCCAATTTATCTTTTTAATAATTATTTAGAGTAAATAGAAATTTTGAATATTTGAAAAACTGATTTCAAATTACCATAAAATTTCACTCATAAAAAGTTAATATATTACATTTTAATATACTTTTATATTTTTCAAAATTTATAAAACCTGATATATTATATTAATATTTGTTACACTTATTTGTCTACTGAAATGTCATATATTAGTATTATATTTAAAAATTCTGATACTGAAACATCATATATTTAATATTAATATCATATTTTTAATGTTTTGTACCATTTTCATCCGAAAATATTTGTAATTAATATCAATACATGTTTGAATACTCAAAAATCATATATTAGTATCATATCTAAAAAATTTTATATTCAAATATCATATAATAATACCATATTTTCACTGTTTTGTATCAATTTTCATATAAAAAAATGTGTAATTAATATCAATATTTGTTATGCATTTCGAGTACTCAAATATAATATATTAGTGTTATATTTGAAACATTTTGTTACTTAAATATCATTTATTACTATTAGATTTTCAATATATGTACCGAATTTGAAAAAACAATTGAGAGTTAAGAGTGTAAAATCATTTTTGGTGTGAATCACATACGTCAGAAAAAAATTTCATTTGACAGAGACTGAACAAAAATACAAATATGTTGTTGAAAATTTGTTCATTTATTCATATAACAATAAAAAAAAATTTAATTATCTGACAAAAAACTCATACAATTTGATTACTACGATAATTTTAAAAAAAAATTAAAATCAAACAAATAATTGTTTTCTAAAGATTTTCAGAAAACTTGTATATTTATTTATTTTTTAAAAACAGATCCTCAAAAACATCAAATTATAATTATAAACAGCGAAAAACTTCTATTTAATTAACTCCTAAAATTTATTCCATAAAATTATTACTTCTAAATACTTCCCAACATTTCCACACGGCTAAGCATCAAACAGGAACATTTCTGTTTGATTTCAGAGACGGGGCAAAATTTTGATCCACTAGATAAAGAATCGTTCGAAAACTCTAACATGGATTCTGGGAGAGATTCGCCAAATTCTTCAGCCCATCGTGAATCCAAGAAAAATAAAGCGGCCCTCGAAGCTCAAGCACCCGTCAATGGGGGAATCCCCTGTCTTCCTGAAGAAATTGTAGTGGAAATACTTGCAAGACTACCAGTCAAATCTCTGTTGAAGTTCAGGTGTGTTTCTAAATCATGGCTCGCATTAATTTATAGCCAACAATTAATCAAAACCCACCTCAATAATTCTAGATCGGGTAGGAATTTCTCTAATTACAGAATCATGTCAACCATATCCCACCCCAATTTTGACCTCAGACACTGTTCAGTGATCTCCTTGATGCAAGAACCTTCGACTGATGCATGTAGCATTGATTATCCTAAAAAACATCCGAAAAAAGCTGTCTGGGTTGTCGGTTCCTGTAATGGTTTAATTTGTTTGGCTATAAATGAAAAAGATTTGTTCTTTTGGAACCCATCCACCAGAAAATCGAAAAAATTGCCGCCTGTGAATGTCAATATTAAACGAGGTTTCTACAATATATATGGCTTTGGTTATAATGAGTGCGACGACGATTACAAGGTTGTGGGCATTTTCTGTGTGTTTGGAAACGCGGGTGCATATGAGTCAATGGTTAAGATTTATAGTTCGAAGATCAATTCTTGGAAGAGGATGGAGGATTTCAAGGGTGGTGTTCCTCTTGATGATTCGGGCAAGTTTGCTTGTGGGAAGCTTCACTGGTCCGCCTCTAGTAACCTTGGTTTGGATTTTAGGTGGGATATTGTGTCTCTTGATATGGAAAGTGAGGTGTATGGGATAGTGGAGCAACCAAATTATGGGGAGAGGGAATTTGACTCGACTCTAGGGGTGCTGGGAGAATGCATTTGTATACTGTGCAACTATCAATATATCAATGCAGACTTGTGGGTTTTGAAGGAGTATGGTGTTAAGGAGTCTTGGACTAAAGTGGCAACCATTCCTTATGTGGATACTCCTGGGAAATTGTTGTACTCGAAAGTGTTGTTCATGCTACAAAATGGTGAACTTTTGTTGGTCTTTGGGATGCATTTTGTAGTTTACAATCCGGAAGATAATTCTGTCAGGATTCCCGAGACAAGTAATCTCAAGGCTTTTTTGGAAGCGGATATCTATTTTGAGAGCCTTGTTTCACCTCTTGCAAATGAAAGATAAAGGAGAATCCTAATCGATAGCATAAAAGGTCCAATATTTTTCTTATATCTTATGTCATTTAATATCGTAAACTTGTATTCCGTATCATGGGACATCATAAACTCGATTCCATAAGAAAAAAATGCTAATTCTCTAAGCTTGGATCACAACCTGTTCTTTCTTGTAGTTTATAATGTTATTTTCGATCTAGTAGGCTTTGAACATATAATGGGCGGCTTCTGTTCCATAGTTTTCGAAGAATATACTCAATCGATTGGCAGAAACCAATTACTTCAAGTGTATTCACAATATTTTATGTGACTTGCTGGAAAGGAAGCTGATGAAAATCTTGAATTGTACGAGGAAATTGTGTTTTTGTTCTCTCATCCTTGTCTAGTCACATGCACAAGACTCACAGAAGATTGTAGAAACTAACGGGGTGAGGGTCTTTATTGTTTGATTTATAAAAATCCACTTTTTATCGATGGAAATTACCAAGAGTCGTGGCATGAACTTTGTGAATAGATTCTTGGAAGACAATGCACTAGTTCCAAATTGTTGTCATTTCCTCCCAACATGCTTATAAAATCGTATGCCGCATAGATGGTTGTGGCACTAACTTTGTGAATAGCTTCTTAGCTTCCTATGGATTAGTTCCGGTTGTCCAAAAAATGGGATTTTCAAATTAATTAACATACGCAATCATACAAGGCTGAAATATAATAAGAAGAAACAAAAGTTGAATCTACCTAGAGCACAAATAAAAGTAGTTGGTTATGGGCAACACTTGATAAGATTAACTTGTTGGGAAATAACAAAAAAGTTGCATAGAATGAAATCTAGTAAGCCAAAGATGAGGGATTGTGGTAAATCGATAACAAGTGAGACGGCTCTAACCGGAAGCCCATGCGGCATACAGGGAGTTTTCTTACAGTCATATTCCTTCATCATTGTGGCGGCAAGTTCACGGTATTCTTCCTCTTCAAAGGAAACCATCTCATGGCAAGCTTCAATTTCTCAACAAGAATCGCGTCCTTCACCACACAACCAGAACGTGGCACTTTGACCAAGGGAGCTGTCCATACCTTTACACAGAAATCCGTCAACAGCTTTTGCTTTGTTCTTCTGGCAATGTCTTCTTCCCAGACAAGACTCCCATGCTCCATGGATTCAACTGCCCAAATATTCTTCAAGTTGGGAAATAAGTCGAGAAGCAATTTCGTAGAAGCAAACCTACGCATGAAATGTAACATGTGCCTGATAATCGGAAGAAACAAGGCATCACAATACCCAAGTCTGGACTCAGACGTGGCTTAAACAATGCCTGTAGTCTCATCAATACGGGTCTTGGCAGAAACTAAGATGAAGCTGGATGAATCCGATTTATACCCAAGTAAAGGCACGGATCTTCGTAGTTTCAAAGGGAAGGAGAATTGGACAATTACAGATTCAACACAAGAGAATTTGAGTTGAGAATTCCCCGTGACCAAGAATAACTATAGAATTATAATATAATATAATAATTTATTTTTTTTTGGAAATAAATCTAATATAATTATCTAAAATTACAAACAGACTTAAAATAATTTAGTAAAAAGAATTTAAAATAAACTTTGGTTTCAAAAAAAATTATCAAACCTCACCACATGCAATGGTTTAATGGCAATTTGTAGGAGAAAACCGTACCAACATCACCGCATCATTTGATAAATTGCGAATATTTGTTTGATATTATCCTTATTTTATTAAGATAATTCAAAATCTACTTACTATCACTTTTAGTGAAACATATCACATATAATCAAATTATCATCTCAATAATCTTTTCCAACTATTGATTTAGATATATAAATAAAATAAATTGATTTTCTTGTTAATACTTCATTTCTTAAATTTAAACCTTTTAGGACAAATTTATTTATGTTATTATCGTTTTAATAAAATTAATAAGTATCGTATTCAGTAGTATTCACTCATATAGCTTAATATTATGTTTTAAGCAAAATTATGCTTAAGCTTGAATTCATTACCTATTGATTTCCATGTTTTTCCACACAACCATCTTAAACCAATCANTATTATTATTACAACTCACACGGGGAGTGGGATCGAACCCGGGGAAACCGGCTATTCCGACAGGGTTGAGACCACGGCAAATGGCAAAATTTTTAGAAAAATCAAACAGTACATGCAATTCAGTTTGAATTTAGTACCGCCCAATCTACAACATGATCACCCCTATACATACATGTCATGGTAGTTAGAAGTCAACATGTCTACTTTCAACGTCAGAAAAATATAAACATCTTCCTCAGACAAAACTCGAATCACTTTCAAAACCCCGAAGTATATGGTGGAATGATCCAGGCAAAATCTAAATTCCGATCAGAAGGGTGTCATTACAAAACACTCCGAGGTATTCGGCGACATGCTAAATAAAATCAATGTGTCGACTAATGAGATAGTTATGTCAGATAGGATCACTTTCGGGTTAGAAATCCCTTGAACAAAAATATTCCCACCCCACCAACAGCCAGCGATGCTATGACCATGGAAATCTTGATGGCTTCAACATCTGGAATTTCACATCTCACGTATCTTCTATAGCGATGTGATCTTGTGGGGCTCACATGTTCTCGTAGAAGGTTGCTAAGATTGTCTAGCTGATGCACGACTTGATGTTGTCCACGAGTTATGTTCGATAGCTGCAACAAAAGTCCGACCAAAATCTAGGTAACTAATGTGATCAAAAGAACTTCAAACAGAAAGACAATGAAGTATTACTTCTTCCATTAAAGAAGACTATTTGGCTAGTTGGGTGGAAGATGAGGAATTTGTCATTACGAATCCCGTTGAAGAACCATTTCCTAGACCAGATAAGGAATAGAAAGTTGGGTCTGACCCGTTACAGGAAAAATCCTGTAATGCTATGTTTTGTGAACTGGGAGAACATATTTTCCTATTTAGCTTGGAATTTAGCTCTTCAATGCGATATGTGAAATCGTCCATACGATCATTTAGTGTAGAAATTTGTTCTGAAAGCTGTGTTATAGCTCCATGTAGTTTATAAGTGAAAACAATAATTAAATCAAGTGAGATGAATATTCTTATGTATCAGAAGCTTTGTAACGGCCCAGCCAACATGTGAAATTGTCCGCTTTGGTCTAGAGCCTCACGAAATTAAAACACGTCACAAGGAGTTGCTACACGCCCATTTAAATGCCCATCATCTCTCTCGTGGTTTGGCGATGTGAGATTTCGTCTAAGGACCTTCACCCCCATTTCGGGATTCAGCGTCCTCGCTGAGGTTTGCCCCACCATTCCAAACCCAAGCGGAGTCGCTCTAATACCAAATGTAATGGCTTGGCCCACTTGTGAAATTGTCTGCTTTGGCCTAAGGCTGCACAAATTTAAAACGCGTCACAAAAGGTTGCTACACGCCCATTTAAATGCCCAGCATCCCTTCCGTGGTTTGGCGATGTGGGATTTCTCCTAAGGGCCTTCACTGCCGTCCTTTTCGGGACTCAGCATCCTCGCTGAGATTTGCCCCACCATCCCAAACTCACTCGGAGTCACTCTGATACCAAATGTAAAGGTCCAGCCCACTTGTGAAATTGTCTGCTTTGGCCCAAGGCCTCACGGATTTAAAATGCGTCACAAAGGGTTGTTACACGTCCATTTAAATGCCAAGCATCTCTCCCGTGGTTTGAAAATGTAGGATTTCGCCTAAGGCCTTCACCCCCCTTTCGGGACTCAGCGTCCTCGTTGAAGTCTGCCCACTATTCCAAACCCACGCGCACTCTGATACTAAATTTAACGGCTCAGCCCACTTGTGAAATTGTCTGTTTTGGTCCAGGGCCTCACGGATTTAAAACGCATTACAATGGTTATTGCACGTCCATTTAAATCCCATCATCTCTTCCGTGGTTTGGCGATGTGGGATTTCGCCTAAGAGCCTTCCTCCCTTCCTTTCGAGGCTCAACGTCCTCGTTGAGATTTTCCTCACCATCCAAAACCCATGCGGAGACGCTCTAATACCAAATGTAACGGTCAACCCACTTGTGAAATTGTCCGCTTTGGCCTAGGGGCTCACAGATGTAAAACGCGTCACAAAAAGTTGCTACACGTCCATTTAAATGCCCAGTATCTCTCCCGTGGTTTGGAGATGTGAGATTTCATCTAAAAACCTTCACACCCTAGAAAATTTATGGAATCAAATAATGAAAAAACTACAGTAATTTTCACACCATGTAATATCAGATTATGGCCATATTATCTTAGGGGAAAAAGTCGAGTCGATCTAGCTCGACGATGAGGAGAAGCAATCCGGAATTGGCCGAGAAAGAAGCGAGGCTATTGATACCATGACCGATCACAATCGATTAAGAAGAATCTAATTATAATAATAAATAATAATAAAAATTTTAAATAGTATATTTTCATTCAACTAAATCCTATACTAGCCATTTTCATACCATTTTCATACGCTCTAACGAAACTATAAAACGGTTGTCTATCCGAACCCCCTATTTTCCTTGGGTTGGGCTACTTGCGAAAAGATTCTATTTTATCGTTTTTAACCGGTAAAACTAAAAAAGTGATGGCCAGAGAAATTTTATTTTTGGTTACGACAGTTGGCAAACAAATTTTCAGTTACAAATCCGAAAAACACATTTGAATTTTATTAACAAATTTCCAGTTGGCAAATTGCAGTTATACGCTCCCCAACCCCCGAATAAAACTCATTCTCTCCAAGAAATTAAAACCCATCATCCCAAGAAACTAAAACCCATCCAAGAAAACCCGTTTTTCTGCTCTTCCATTTAAATGGATTCTGAATTTGCAAAACTTTTCGTTGATCTCCCCGAATCTCTCAATCGATTTGCAAAACTTTTCCTTGATCTCCCTGAATCTCTCATGGTAGCCATCTTTAACAAAGTGAAGGATGCTAAAAGACTCTATCATTTCTACTCTGTTTCAGGGAAATTTGCGTACCTTGTTTCTCAGACACTCTCAATCTTTGTTAAAGTGCCATATGACATGGTTTATCTTCTTGAAAAAAAACTGAATGTCCAAAGGACCTATTGAACTCTCTCCATTGGTTTTGCGATGTAGGATTTCGCCTAAGGGCCTTCCCTCCCTCTCTTTCGGGACTCCGTTTGCCCCACCATCCCAAACCCCCTGGGCCAAAGCAGACAATTTCACAAGTGTGCTGGGGATGGTGGGCCAAACCTCAGAGAGGACGCTTAGTCCCGAAAGAGGGAGGGGGTGAAGTCCCTTAGGCAAAATCCCACATTGTTAAACCACGGGAGAGATATTAGGCATTTAAATGAGCGTGTAGCACCCCATTGTGACGCGTTTTAAATCCGTGAGACCATGGGTCAAAGCAGACAATTTCACAAGTAGGCTGGTCTGTTACAATTACAGTAATTCATAACGTTACAATTGAAAGATAAAGCAGATGATTAAAATCACCGAAAAATAAATATCAGAGCTTTTCATAAATATAAAGAATGATATATTCATCCCATAAAATCAAGCGGTCATAAGCTTTTCCGCATAAAATATTTTTAAGGCTGAGCTAGACTCCATCCGAGAAAGTAGTCACTGCGAATAAATTGGCAATATACAATGAAAACAAAATGCAAAAAGAAATGAAAGCAGATACTTTAGGGAATAAAATAATAAAATAAGCTACAGTAACGTTCACACCATGCAATATCAGCTTATGGCCATGTTATCTCAGTAGTCGGGGGTCAGGGGAAAAAGTCGAGTCGATCTGGCTCGACGATGAGGATAAGCAAATCAAAATCCGGAATTGGCCGAGAAAGAAGCGAGGCTATTGATACCATGACCGATCACCATCGATTAAGAAGAATCTAATTATAATAATAAATAATAATAAAAATTTTAAATAGTATATTTTCATTCAACTGAATCTTATACTAGCCATTTTCAGACGCTCTAACGAAACTATAAAACGATTGTCTGTCCGAACCGCCTATTTTCCTTGGGTTGGGCTACTTGCGAAAAGATTCTATTTTATCGTTTTTAACCGTTAAAACTAAAAAAGTGATGGCCAGAGAAATTTTATTTTTTGTTACGACAGTTGGCAAACAAATTTTCAGTTACAAATCCGAAAAACACATTTGAATTTTATTAACAAATTTCCAGTTGGCAAATTGCAGTTATACGCTCCCCAACCCCCGAATAAAACTCATTCTCTCCAAGAAATTAAAACCCATCATCCCAAGAAACTAAAACCCATCCAAGAAAACCCGTTTTTCTGCTCTTCCATTTAAATGGATTCTGAATTTGCAAAACTTTTCGTTGATCTCCCCGAATCTCTCAATCGATTTGCAAAACTTTTCCTTGATCTCCCTGAATCTCTCATGGTAGCCATCTTTAACAAAGTGAAGGATGCTAAAAGACTCTATCATTTCTACTCTGTTTCAGGGAAATTTGCGTACCTTGTTTCTCAGACACTCTCAATCTTTGTTAAAGTGCCATATGACATGGTTTATCTTCTTGAAAAAAAACTGAATGTCCAAAGGACCTATTGAACTCTCTCCATTGGTTTTGCGATGTAGGATTTCGCCTAAGGGCCTTCCCTCCCTCTCTTTCGGGACTCCGTTTGCCCCACCATCCCAAACCCCCTGGGCCAAAGCAGACAATTTCACAAGTGTGCTGGGGATGGTGGGCCAAACCTCAGAGAGGACGCTTAGTCCCGAAAGAGGGAGGGGGTGAAGTCCCTTAGGCAAAATCCCACATTGTTAAACCACGGGAGAGATATTAGGCATTTAAATGAGCGTGTAGCACCCCATTGTGACGCGTTTTAAATCCGTGAGACCATGGGTCAAAGCAGACAATTTCACAAGTAGGCTGGTCATTTACAATTACAGTAATTCATAACGTTACAATTGAAAGATAAAGCAGATGATTAAAATCACCGGAAAATAAATATCAGAGCTCAGCCTTAAAAATATTTTATGCGGAAAAGCTTATGACCGCTTGATTTTATGGGATGAATATATCATTCCCAGAGATATTTTAATTTTTTGTTACTTCAATTGACAAGAAAATTTTCAGTTACAAACCCCAAAAACCCATTTGAATTTTATTAACAAATTTCCAGTTGGCAAATTGCAGTTATACGCTATCCAACCCCCAAATAAAACCCATCGTCCCAAGAAATTAAAACCCATCGTCCCAAGAAATTAAAACCCATCCAAGAAAACCTGTTTTTCTACTCTTCCATTTCAATGGATACTGAATTTGCAAAACTTTTCGTTGATCTTCCCGAATCTCTCAATCGATTTGCGAAACTTTTCCTTGATCTCCCTGAATCTCTAATGGTAGCCATCTTTAACAACGTGAATGATGCTAAAAGATTCTATCAATTCTACTCTGTTTCAGAGAAATTTGCGTACCTTGTTTCTCAGACACTCTCAATCCTTGTTGAAGTGCCACATGACATGGTTTATCTTCTTGAAAATAAACTGAATGTCTAAAGGTCCTACTGAACTTTTTCTCCAGTGGTATTGCGATGTAGGATTTCGCCTAAGGACCTCCCCCTCCCCCTCTCTTTCGGGACTCCGTTTGCCCCACCATCCCAACTCCCTGGGCCAAAGCAGACAATTTTACAAGTGGACTGGGGATGGTGGGGCAAACCTCGACGAGGACGCTAAGTCCCGAAAAGAGGAGGGGGTGAAGTCCCTTAGGAAAAATCCCACATTGCCAAAGCACGGGAGAGATACTAGGTATTTAAATGGGCGTGTAGCAACCTCTTGTGACGCGTTTTAAATCCATGAGGTCATGGGCCAAAGCGGACAATTTCACAAGTAGGCTGATCTGTTACAATTACAACTACGAAGGTGGTGCAAAAGAGGTTTTGCTGGAAAAGAACCGGCCAACATTATGGGATAGTCCAACTCGGATCAAATATATCACCGCGCTTCAAGAAAAATTCCCATCCCTCAAGAAAATATCATCTCTTGACTATGCAAATCAAGGTGTCATCGACTTCGGAGATGGAGTATTAGAAACAGAAGCTAAGCTTGATTTGTACATAACTATAAATCTTTAATATTCGGAGTGATTGCTTCCTTGGATGGAGTCTAGCTCAGCCTTGAAAATATTTAATGCAGAGAAACTTATGACCGCTTGATTTTATGAGATGAATATAACATTCTTTATATTTATGAAAAGCTTTAATATTTATTTTCCGGTGATTTACTTATCTGTTTTATCTTTCACTTGTAACGTGATGAATTACTGTAATTGTAACAGACCAGCCTACTTGTGAAATTGTCCGCTTTAACCCATGACCTCATGGATTTAAAACGCTTCACAAGGGGTTGCTACACGCCCATTTAAATGCCTAGTATCTCTCCTGTGCTTTTGCAATGTGGGATTTTTCCTAAGGGACTTCACCCCCCTCCTCCTTTCGAGGCTTAGCGTCCTCGCCGAGGTTTGCCCCACTATCCCCAGTCCACTTGTAAAATTGTCTGCTTTGGCCCAGAGAGTTTGGGATGGTGGGGCAAACGGAGTCCCGAAAGAGAGGGGGAGGGGGGAGGTCCTTAGACGAAATCCTACATCGCAATACCACTGGAGAAAAAGTTCAGTAGGACCTTTAGACATTCAGTTTATTTTCAAGAAGATAAACCATGTCATATGGCACTTCAACAAGGATTGAGAGTGTCTGAGAAACAAGGTACGCAAATTTCTCTGAAACAGAGTAGAATTGATAGAATCTTTTAGCATCTTTCACGTTGTTAAAGATGGCTACCATTAGAGATTCAGGGAGATCAAGGAAAAGTTTCGCAAATCGATTGAGAGATTCGGGAAGATCAACGAAAAGTTTTGCAAATTCAGAATCCATTGAAATGGAAGAGTAGAAAAACAGGTTTTCTTGGATGGGTTTTAATTTCTTGGGACAATGGGTTTTAATTTCTTGGAGGGAATGAGTTTTATTTGGGGGTTGGATAGCGTATAACTGCAATTTGCCAACTGAAAATTTGTTAATAAAATTCAAATGGGTTTTTGGGGTTTGTAACTGAAAATTTTCTTGTCAATTGACNGCAATCCGGAATTGGCCGAGAAAGAAGCGAGGCTATTGATACCATGACCGATCACAATCGATTAAGAAGAATCTAATTATAATAATAAATAATAATAAAAATTTTAAATAGTATATTTTCATTCAACTAAATCCTATACTAGCCATTTTCATACCATTTTCATACGCTCTAACGAAACTATAAAACGGTTGTCTATCCGAACCCCCTATTTTCCTTGGGTTGGGCTACTTGCGAAAAGATTCTATTTTATCGTTTTTAACCGGTAAAACTAAAAAAGTGATGGCCAGAGAAATTTTATTTTTGGTTACGACAGTTGGCAAACAAATTTTCAGTTACAAATCCGAAAAACACATTTGAATTTTATTAACAAATTTCCAGTTGGCAAATTGCAGTTATACGCTCCCCAACCCCCGAATAAAACTCATTCTCTCCAAGAAATTAAAACCCATCATCCCAAGAAACTAAAACCCATCCAAGAAAACCCGTTTTTCTGCTCTTCCATTTAAATGGATTCTGAATTTGCAAAACTTTTCGTTGATCTCCCCGAATCTCTCAATCGATTTGCAAAACTTTTCCTTGATCTCCCTGAATCTCTCATGGTAGCCATCTTTAACAAAGTGAAGGATGCTAAAAGACTCTATCATTTCTACTCTGTTTCAGGGAAATTTGCGTACCTTGTTTCTCAGACACTCTCAATCTTTGTTAAAGTGCCATATGACATGGTTTATCTTCTTGAAAAAAAACTGAATGTCCAAAGGACCTATTGAACTCTCTCCATTGGTTTTGCGATGTAGGATTTCGCCTAAGGGCCTTCCCTCCCTCTCTTTCGGGACTCCGTTTGCCCCACCATCCCAAACCCCCTGGGCCAAAGCAGACAATTTCACAAGTGTGCTGGGGATGGTGGGCCAAACCTCAGAGAGGACGCTTAGTCCCGAAAGAGGGAGGGGGTGAAGTCCCTTAGGCAAAATCCCACATTGTTAAACCACGGGAGAGATATTAGGCATTTAAATGAGCGTGTAGCACCCCATTGTGACGCGTTTTAAATCCGTGAGACCATGGGTCAAAGCAGACAATTTCACAAGTAGGCTGGTCATTTACAATTACAGTAATTCATAACGTTACAATTGAAAGATAAAGCAGATGATTAAAATCACCGGAAAATAAATATCAGAGCTCAGCCTTAAAAATATTTTATGCGGAAAAGCTTATGACCGCTTGATTTTATGGGATGAATATATCATTCCCAGAGATATTTTAATTTTTTGTTACTTCAATTGACAAGAAAATTTTCAGTTACAAACCCCAAAAACCCATTTGAATTTTATTAACAAATTTCCAGTTGGCAAATTGCAGTTATACGCTATCCAACCCCCAAATAAAACCCATCGTCCCAAGAAATTAAAACCCATCGTCCCAAGAAATTAAAACCCATCCAAGAAAACCTGTTTTTCTACTCTTCCATTTCAATGGATACTGAATTTGCAAAAATTTTCGTTGATCTTCCCGAATCTCTCAATCGATTTGCGAAACTTTTCCTTGATCTCCCTGAATCTCTAATGGTAGCCATCTTTAACAACGTGAATGATGCTAAAAGATTCTATCAATTCTACTCTGTTTCAGAGAAATTTGCGTACCTTGTTTCTCAGACACTCTCAATCCTTGTTGAAGTGCCACATGACATGGTTTATCTTCTTGAAAATAAACTGAATGTCTAAAGGTCCTACTGAACTTTTTCTCCAGTGGTATTGCGATGTAGGATTTCGCCTAAGGACCTCCCCCTCCCCCTCTCTTTCGGGACTCCGTTTGCCCCACCATCCCAACTCCCTGGGCCAAAGCAGACAATTTTACAAGTGGACTGGGGATGGTGGGGCAAACCTCGACGAGGACGCTAAGTCCCGAAAAGAGGAGGGGGTGAAGTCCCTTAGGAAAAATCCCACATTGCCAAAGCACGGGAGAGATACTAGGTATTTAAATGGGCGTGTAGCAACCTCTTGTGACGCGTTTTAAATCCATGAGGTCATGGGCCAAAGCGGACAATTTCACAAGTAGGCTGATCTGTTACAATTACAACTACGAAGGTGGTGCAAAAGAGGTTTTGCTGGAAAAGAACCGGCCAACATTATGGGATAGTCCAACTCGGATCAAATATATCACCGCGCTTCAAGAAAAATTCCCATCCCTCAAGAAAATATCATCTCTTGACTATGCAAATCAAGGTGTCATCGACTTCGGAGATGGAGTATTAGAAACAGAAGCTAAGCTTGATTTGTACATAACTATAAATCTTTAATATTCGGAGTGATTGCTTCCTTGGATGGAGTCTAGCTCAGCCTTGAAAATATTTAATGCAGAGAAACTTATGACCGCTTGATTTTATGAGATGAATATAACATTCTTTATATTTATGAAAAGCTTTAATATTTATTTTCCGGTGATTTACTTATCTGTTTTATCTTTCACTTGTAACGTGATGAATTACTGTAATTGTAACAGACCAGCCTACTTGTGAAATTGTCCGCTTTAACCCATGACCTCATGGATTTAAAACGCTTCACAAGGGGTTGCTACACGCCCATTTAAATGCCTAGTATCTCTCCTGTGCTTTTGCAATGTGGGATTTTTCCTAAGGGACTTCACCCCCCTCCTCCTTTCGAGGCTTAGCGTCCTCGCCGAGGTTTGCCCCACTATCCCCAGTCCACTTGTAAAATTGTCTGCTTTGGCCCAGAGAGTTTGGGATGGTGGGGCAAACGGAGTCCCGAAAGAGAGGGGGAGGGGGGAGGTCCTTAGACGAAATCCTACATCGCAATACCACTGGAGAAAAAGTTCAGTAGGACCTTTAGACATTCAGTTTATTTTCAAGAAGATAAACCATGTCATATGGCACTTCAACAAGGATTGAGAGTGTCTGAGAAACAAGGTACGCAAATTTCTCTGAAACAGAGTAGAATTGATAGAATCTTTTAGCATCTTTCACGTTGTTAAAGATGGCTACCATTAGAGATTCAGGGAGATCAAGGAAAAGTTTCGCAAATCGATTGAGAGATTCGGGAAGATCAACGAAAAGTTTTGCAAATTCAGAATCCATTGAAATGGAAGAGTAGAAAAACAGGTTTTCTTGGATGGGTTTTAATTTCTTGGGACAATGGGTTTTAATTTCTTGGAGGGAATGAGTTTTATTTGGGGGTTGGATAGCGTATAACTGCAATTTGCCAACTGAAAATTTGTTAATAAAATTCAAATGGGTTTTTGGGGTTTGTAACTGAAAATTTTCTTGTCAATTGACGTAACAAAAAATTAAAATATCTCTGGCCATCACTTTTTTAGTTTTACCCGTTAAAGAAGATAAAATAGAATCTTTTCGCAAGTAGCCCAACCCAAGAAAAATAGTGGGTTCGTACAGACAACCGTTTTGTAGTTTTGATAGAGCGTCTGAAAACGATATGAAAGTGGCTAGTATATGATTTAGTTGAATGAAAATATATTGTTTAAAATTGTTATTATTATTTATTATTATAGTTAGATTTTTCTTAATCGATGGTGATCGGTCATGGTATCCATAGTCTCGCTTCTTTCTCGGCCAATTTCGGATTTTGATTAGCTTCTCCCCGTCGTCGAGCCAGATCGACTCGACTTTTTCCCCCGACCCCGACTACTGAGATAACATGGCCATAAGCTAATATTGCATAGTGTGAACGTTACTGTGTCTTATTTTATTATTTGATTCCCTAAATTATCTGCTTTCATTTTATTTTTCTTTCGGGTTTTTCATTGTAAATTGCCAATTTATTATGAGTGACTACTTATCTGCTTTATCTTTCACTTGTAACGTAATGAATTACTGTAATTGTTACAGACTAGTCTACTTGTGAAATTGTCCGCTTTGACCCATGGTTTCATTGATTTAAAACGCGTCACAAGGGGTTGCTACACGCCCATTTAAATGCCTAGTATCTCTCTCGTGATTTAGCATTGTGGGATTTTTCCTAAGGGACTTCACCCCTCCTCCCCTTTTTGGGACTCAGCGTCATCACTGAGGTTTGCCCCATCTTCCCCAGCCCACTTGTGAAATTGTCTGCTTTGGCCCAGGGGGTTTGGGATGGTGGGGCAAACGGAGTCCCAAAAGAGAGGGGGGAAGGCCCTTAGGCGAAATCCAACATCGCAAAACCACTGGAGAGAAAGTTCAGTAGGTCCTTTGGACATTCAGTTTCTTTTCAAANTCAAGCGGTCATAAGCTTTTCCGCATAAAATATTTTTAAGGCTGAGCTAGACTCCATCCGAGAAAGTAGTCACTGCGAATAAATTGGCAATATACAATGAAAACAAAATGCAAAAAGAAATGAAAGCAGATACTTTAGGGAATAAAATAATAAAATAAGCTACAGTAACGTTCACACCATGCAATATCAGCTTATGGCCATGTTATCTCAGTAGTCGGGGGTCAGGGGAAAAAGTCGAGTCGATCTGGCTCGACGATGAGGAGAAGCAAATCAAAATCCGGAATTGGCCGAGAAAGAAGCGAGGCTATTGATACCATGACCGATCACCATCGATTAAGAAGAATCTAATTATAATAATAAATAATAATAAAAATTTTAAATAGTATATTTTCATTCAACTGAATCTTATACTAGCCATTTTCAGACGCTCTAACGAAACTATAAAACGATTGTCTGTCCGAACCGCCTATTTTCCTTGGGTTGGGCTACTTGCGAAAAGATTCTATTTTATCGTTTTTAACCGTTAAAACTAAAAAAGTGATGGCCAGAGAAATTTTATTTTTTGTTACGACAGTTGGCAAACAAATT
Organism: Primulina huaijiensis; assembly: GCF_012295235.1. Classification (NCBI taxonomy): domain Eukaryota; kingdom Viridiplantae; phylum Streptophyta; class Magnoliopsida; order Lamiales; family Gesneriaceae; genus Primulina; species Primulina huaijiensis. The sequence continues at coordinate 80,377 of NW_027360113.1, read as the reverse complement.
TTCAGTTACAAACCCGAAAAACCCATTTGAATTTTATTAACAAATTTCCAGTTGGCAAATTGCAGTTATACGCTCCCCAACCCCCGAATAAAACTCATTCTCTCCAAGAAATTAAAACCCATCGTCCCAAGAAACTAAAACCCATCCAAGAAAACCCGTTTTTCTGCTCTTCCATTTAAATGGATTCTGAATTTGCAAAACTTTTCGTTGATCTCCCCGAATCTCTCAATCGATTTGCAAAACTTTTCCTTGATCTCCCTGAATCTCTCATGGTAGCCATCTTTAACAAAGTGAAGGATGCTAAAAGACTCTATCATTTCTACTCTGTTTCAGGGAAATTTGCGTACCTTGTTTCTCAGACACTCTCAATCCTTGTTAAAGTGCCATATGACATGGTTTATCTTCTTGAAAAAAAACTGAATGTCCAAAGGACCTATTGAACTCTCTCCATTGGTTTTGCGATGTAGGATTTCGCCTAAGGGCCTTCCCTCCCTCTCTTTCGGGACTCCGTTTGCCCCACCATCCCAAACCCCCTGGGCCAAAGCAGACAATTTCACAAGTGTGCTGGGGATGGTGGGCCAAACCTCAGAGAGGACGCTTAGTCCCGAAAGAGGGAGGGGGTGAAGTCCCTTAGGCAAAATCCCACATTGTTAAACCACGGGAGAGATATTAGGCATTTAAATGAGCGTGTAGCACCCCATTGTGACGCGTTTTAAATCCGTGAGACCATGGGTCAAAGCAGACAATTTCACAAGTAGGCTGGTCTGTTACAATTACAGTAATTCATAACGTTACAATTGAAAGATAAAGCAGATGATTAAAATCACCG